>NW_023660752.1:0-18747 GCF_015228065.2 Penaeus monodon
ATTAAAAACAATTTCATTTTTAAATTTTTTTTAATCATTATTAAAATATCTATACTAATATACTTATAATAATATTTTGAATAACTAAAAAATAATTAATTATAAATTTAAAACAAAATAATATAATAACAATTTATAACACTAGCATTATTTATTTATAAAATATTTTATTTTATTTATTAAAATTAATAATTTTGAACAATACTAAAATTTAAAAAATAATCATAAATAATAAAAATATATTAATATTTTAATAATTAAAAATTTTTAATTTATTTTTAAAGTTATAAAATATTTTTTCACTACTAAAATTGTTATGATAAAAAGAATTCTTAATATAATATAATTACTAATAATTAAAAATCATAAAAATCAAAAATTCATTTTAAAATACTCTCAAACTTTATTCTTTAATTTGCGCTTTTGATTTGGAATTTTTTTACTTTTTTTAATTTTTAAAAGGGAAATCCTAATCAAAACCATTTTGATTATCAAAATTTTTTTTCCTAATATTCCCTTTTTCCCTTTTAATTTTTCTTTTATCCTTTTTTATTTAAATTGGGATCATTTTATTCTCATTATTTATAAATTTTTCAAATTATTTCTATAACACAACAATAATAATAAAAACAAAATAATAAATATCAATTTTATAATAATTTTTATTATTATTCATCTTTTAAAATTATGTTATTATTATTATTAACTTAAATAAATTTCAATTTTACTACAATAAAAATAAAATTAATAATAAAAATATATAATAATTAAAATTTTTATACATTTGCTTATTATATTATTATTTTATATAATTATTTTATTTATATACAGTTAAATAATTTTAATAATGGAAAAAATTAAAATAATAATAATAATAAATAAAAAATAAATAAAAATTAAAAATTATTAAAAATATTAAAATTTTTATAAATTCTTTATTATTTTTTCAATTGTTATGATTAATAAATTTTAATTATTTTAATTTTTAACCATAATTAAATACAAAAAATCAAAAAATTTTTTTATATCTTCAAAACTTTATCCTAATTTTACGTTTTGATTTTGGAATTTTTTCTTTTACCCTTTTAATTAATAAAAAAATTTTTGAAAAATCTCATTTAGATTATCATAATATTTTCTATTTACCTTTTTTCATTTTAAATTTTTCTTTTTCCTCTTATATATATTATATAGATTGTTTTATTATCTTTATTATTCATGTTATCATTATTATGTTAAACATTATATTATATATTTTCAATATATAATAACCACAAAATATTAAAAAATACAATAATATAACAATTAAAAAATTTTATATTATTATTATATCATTATTAATTGTATCTTATTATTTTAATATTGGGGTTATAATTTTTATTTTTGCAATATACTACCAACAAATAATAATAATGTAATAAAAAAATAAAAACAATAAAAATTTATAACATTATATTATTCATTTTTAATTTTTTTAATTTTTTCTTATATTATTTTGTATTATTAAGTTAAAATTTTTGACAATAAATAATAATTTAAAATAATATAATAATAGTAATAAAAATATCAATAAAAATATTAATAAAAATTTAATAAAAAATAAAAATAATAATAAAAATAATAATTAATAAAAATAAAAATAAAAATATTCAAATTTTTACCCAAAATACTCCTTATTCTCACTTTTATCATCATCTTGTTATGATTATAAAATTTTGGAAATTTTATTAAAATTATTACCCTAATAATTGCCGAAATCCCCAAAGGGAAATCAAAAAAACGTCTTTTTGGAGAAATACTTCAAAAGGCTTATTTCGCTAGTTTTTCCCGGGCTTTTTGGGATTTTTGGGGAAATGTTTTTTTTTTAAACCTTTTTTATATTATTAGGAGAAAATTCCTGTTATTATCATCATCTTTATCTTTATTATCATCTTTATTACCCGTTTTTCATCATCATTATCTCATTATCACCATCATTATCATCATTATTCCCAATTATTTCAATTATTGCAATTGTTATCATTATTAGGAAATCTTTTGGAGTTATAGTATATATTTTTTTTAAAATACAAAAAAACCACAACAATAAAAATACAAATAAAAATTTAAAAATAACAATAAAAAACGTTTTATAAAAAATTATTTAAATCATTTCTTAATTAGTATCGTTTTTACTGTAATTATTACTTTTTATAAGATTTTTTTTGCAATTAAACAAACCATACAAAAAATAATAATGATAATAATAAAAATAAAAAACTAAAAACAATATTATAACCACTACATCATTTTTATTTTATTATGCTATTATTTTTTATTTTTATTTTTACATTTTATAATATTTTTTTTGGCAATAATCCTAAAATTTAAAGGGAAAAATAGTAATAAAAATAAAAATAATAAAAAAAATAAAAATAATAAAAAAAATAATAAAAATTCAAATGTTAAAAAAAATTTCTCTTTATTCTCACTTTTTTCATCATTATTGTTATGATTAATAAAATTTCGGGTTAATTGTTACTTTATTCCCCTAAAAATTGCCAAAATCCCCAAAGAAATCAAAAAAAAACGTCTTTTTGGAGTATACTCGGGGAAAAGGCTATTTTTCGCTAGTTTTCCCCTTTTTTCCGGACTTTTGGTATATATTTTTTTTTACTTTTTTATATTTATTGGAGACAATTCCTGTTATTATCATCATCATTATCATGTTTATCATCTTTAAATTACGTTATATCATCATATAAATCTTTATCATCATCATTTCATCATTATTGAAATTTATTATCTTTAAATTTTGCAATTGTTTCATTATTATCCAATCTTTGGGAGTTATGTATATTTTTTTGCAATAATACAAATTTAACCACAACAAAAATAATAGTAATAAAAAATAAAAATAAAAAAAAAAACGATTTTATAAAAATTATTTATATCTTATTTTTAATTAGTATCTTTTTACTTTTAATTTTATGTTATAATAATTTTTTTTTGAAAATTAAAACTACCATTCCAAAAAAAAAAAAAATTTAATGATAATAATAACAATAAAATTTACTATTAACATTATTATAACCACTACATTTTTTATTATTATTATTATTATATTTATTTTTAAATTATTGTTATTTTTAAAGTTAAAAATATATTTTTTGGCAATAATATTTAATAATTAAGATAATAATAATAATAACAATAATAAAAAAAAATAAAAATAATAATAATAATAAAAATAATAAAAAATTTCAAATTTATAAAAATTTCCTCTTTATTCTCACTTTTATCTCATTATTGTTATGTTTTAATAAAATTCGGGGTAATTTTTATCATTATTACCCAAATAATTCCCGAAATCACCAAAGAAATCAAAAAAAAACGTCTTTTTGGGTTTTTAAACTCCAAAAGGCTATATTTCGCTGGGTTTTTGCCGCTTTTTTTGATTTTTGGGGAAATTTTTTTTCTTTCCCTTTTTTATATTAATAGGGGAAAACAATTCCTGTTTTTAAATCAATCTTTATCAGATTATATCATTATTATCTTTATCATCATCATTATCATCATCATTATCTAAATTATTGAAATTATTCTTTCATTATTCCAATTGTTATCATTTTATTGAAAATCATTGGAAAATATAGTATATTTTTTGCAAAAAAATTAATAACCACAACAATAATAATAGTAATAACATAAAAAAAAAACAAAAAACGATTTTATAGCTTATTTAAAACCATTATTTTAATTGTATCGTTTTTTACTGTAATTTTTACTGTTAAAATTTAATTTTTTTGCAATTATACTCCCAGTACAAATAAAATAATGTTTAATAAAAACCCAATAAATTAAATAAAAATATTAAAAACCACTAGCATTATTATTTTATTATTATATTTAAATTATTATTATTTTTTATTTTTCCCTTATAATATTTTTTTTGGCAATAATACGAAAATTAAAAAAATTTAGAAATAATAAAAAAATAAAAATAAAAATAATAATAAAAATTTAAAAAATAAAATAGTAAAATAATAATAAAAAATAAAAAATAATAAAATAATAAAAATAAAAATTCCCAAAATGTTTTTTTTCAAAATTCTCTTTATTCTCCCTTTAAATCATTATTTTTATGATTAATCCAATTCGGGTAATTTTATCTTTATTCCCCAAAAAAAAAAATTGCCGAAACCCCCAAAGAAATCAAAAAAACGTCTTTTTGGAGTACGTCTAAAAAGGCTATTTTTTTGGAAAAAAATTTTGCCCCCCTTTTTCTTTTTTTCGGATTTTTTTCCTTTTAATTTTTTTTTATTATATATGGGGGGACCGTTCCTGTTTTTCTTTCATCTTTATCTGATTATCTCTTTTACGTTATCTTTCACCCTTATCATCTTTTTCATATTATCATATTTCACCCTCATTTCATCATTTTTCAATTATTACCCTTTCTTTAAATTTGAAAATTTTTTATCATTATTTTTGAAATCTTTGGATTTTATAGTATATATTTTTGCAAAAATTACAAATTTAAACCCAAACAATAATAAAAGTAAAAACAAAAAAAAAATAAAAATTTAAAAAAACGTTTTTATAAATTATTTATATCTTATCTTAATTATATAATAAAAACTTAATAACGTTTTATAACCCATTTTTTTATATCTTTATCTTAATTATATCGTTATTACTGAAATTTTATTTTGTTTAATTTTATTTTTCCCAATTGTACTACCAGTACAAAAATAATAATGATAAAATTTAACAATAAAAATTTACAAATAACAATATTATAACCACTAGCTTTAAATTTTAAATTATTTTTATTATTTTATTTTTATTTTTTTTATTATTGTTTTATTATTTTTATAATATTTTTTTTGGCAATAATACTAATAATTAAAAATAGTTAATAAAAATTTAATAATAAAAATAAAAAATTTTAATAATAATAAAATAAAAATATAAAAATTTAATAATAAAAAATAATAAAAAAATTCAAATTTATAAAATTTCTCTTTATTCTCATTTTAACCCTTTAAATGTTATGTTTAAATTAAAAATTCTGGAAATTAAACCCTTTTGGGAAATTACTCTCAAAAGGCTATTTTTCGTAGTTTTTTCCCGGGCTTTTTCGTTTTTGGGGGAATGTTTTTCTTTTCCCTTTTTTAATTATATATGGGGGAAAATTCCTTTATTATCATCTCATTATCTGATTACCCTCATTTTTATCTTTATCATCATATTATCCATTATCATCATCTTTTATCATCATTATTGCAATTATTATCACATTTTTCCCAATTTTTTCATTGTATTGCAACATTGGAGTTATAGTTATATTTTTGCAATAATAAAATTAAACCACAAAAATAAAATAGTAATAACAAAAATTAAAAATAATAACGTTTTTATAAAAATTATTTTTTATCATTATCTTAATTAGTATCTTTATTCCTGAAATTTATTACTATTATAAATTTATTTTTGCAATTATACTCCCGTACAAAATAATAAAATGATAAAAATTACAATGAAATAATAAAAAACAATTTTTTAAAACCCAAACTAGCTTTTATTATTTTTATTTTTTATACCTATTTTTTATTATTGTTATTATTACAGTTTTTAATATATTTTTTGGGAAAATAATACTAAAAATTTGGGATAATAGTAATAAAAAATAATAATAATTAATAATAAAAATTTAATAAAAAAAAATTTTAAATAAAAATAATAATAATATTAAAATTTGTTATAAAAATTTCTCTTTTTTCTCCTTTATCATCATTATTGTTATGATTAATACATTTTTGGTAATTGTTTTTCATTTTTACTCTAATAATTGCCAAAAATAAACCAAAAAAACAAAAAAACGCCCATTTTGGAGTAACCTCAAAAGGCTATATTTCGCTAGATTTTCCCCGCTTTTTCGATTTTTGGGGAAAATTGTTTTTTTTTTTTTTTTTTTTTTTTTATTTTATTGGGAGAAAATTCCGTTTTACATCTTTTCATTATCATGATTATCATCATTATTATCGTTATAAACCCCAATCATTTTTCATCATTATCACATCTTTATCATCATTTTTTGCAATTATTATCATAAAATTATTCAATTTTATCATTATTTTTTGCATCATTGGAGTTATGTCTATATTTTTGAAATTTAATACTAATAACCACAAAAAAATAATATTAATAAACAAAAATTATAACAATAAAAACCGTTTTATAGTAATTAATTTTATCATTACCCTTTAATTATTTCGTTTTTACTGTAATTATTACTGTTATGAAAAATTTTTTTTTGCAATTTTTACTACCAGTAAAAATAAAAAATAAGGAAATAAAAACCCAATAAAAATACAAATAAAAAATTAAAACCCAAATAGCATTATTATTTTTATTATTAACTTATTATTTTTATTGTTATATTAATTTATAAAAAATATTTTTTTGGCAATAATACTAAAAATTTAAAGATAATTAATAATAATAATAATAAAATAAATAAAATAAAAAATAATAATAATAATAAAAATTTATTCAAATATTATAAAAATTCTCTTTTTTCACACTTTTTATCATTATTGTTATGATTAATAAAATTTCTGGTAATTTTTAAATTATTACCCTAATTTTTCCCGGAAATAAACCCAAAGAAATCAAAAAAAAAACGTCTTTTTGGAGATACTCTAAAAAGGCTATATTTCGCTAGATTTTCCCCGTTTTTTTTCGATTTTTGGGAAATTTTCTTTTCCCTTTTTTTTTTTTATATATGGGGGACAATTCCTTTTTTTTTATATTATCATCATCATTATCACTTTATCATCATTATCATCATCATTATCATCATTTTGAAATTTATTATTATCTTATTCCCAATTGGGGATCATTTTTTTCCCAACTTGGATTTATAGTAAATATTTTTGAAATAATCCTAAAAACCCCACAACAATAAAAATAAAAATAACAATAATAATAATAATAACATTTTATAATTTTTAAATTTATATAATTATTTTAAATTTTAGTATCTTTATTACTGTAATTATTACTGTTATAAAAATTTAAATTTTTGCAATTATACTACCAGTCAAAAATAAAAAATTATAATAAATAACAATAATAATACTAAAAACAATATTAAAAACCGCTAGCATTTTTATTATTATTATTATATTTTATTATTTTTATTGATATTATCACAGTTATAATATATTTTTTGGCAAAAATAATAATAATTAAGAAAATAGTAATAATAAAAAAGATATAATAATAATAATAATAATAAAAATAATAAAAATAATAATAAAAATAATAATAATAATATTAAAAATGTTATAAAAAATTTCTTTATTCTCACTTTTATCATCATTTTTGTTATGATTAATACAATTCGGGTTTAATTATTTCATATTACCCTAATAATTCCCAAATCCCCAAAAAAATTAAAAAAACGTCTTTTTGGAAAGTCTACTCTCGAAGGCTATAATTCGTTTAGATTTTGCCGTTTTTTTCGATTTTTGGGGAAATTTTTTTTCTTTTACCTTTTTTATTTTAAATTATGGAGAAAATTTCCCTGTTATTACCATCATCATTATCATGATTATCATCATTATTAGGGGTTATCATCATCATTATCATTATAAATTCATTATAAATCATCATTATCACCCTTATTGAAAATTTTTATCATCTTTTGAAATTGTTATCTTTATTATTGCAATCTTTGGGGTTTTAAATTTTATTTTTTGCAATAATCTAAAAACCCAAAAACAAAAAAATAATAAAAACCCAATAATAATAACAATAAAAAACGATTTTAAATAATTATTTATATCATTATCTTAAAAATTTTCGTTTTACTGAAATTTTTTACTGTTTTTAATAATTTTTTTTGAAAATTTTATCCCAAAGTAAAAATAAAAAATGAAAAATTAAAAACAATAATAATACAAATTTAACAATTTTATAACCACTAGCATTTTTATTATTTTTATACTTTTATTATTTTGTTATTATTTACGTTGACATTTTTTTTGGGCAATAATACTAAAAATTTGAGAAAATATTAAAAATAAAAAATAATAAAAAATAAAAATAAAATAAAAATAATAATAATGATAATAATAAAATTTTCAGATTTTTATCAAAATTCTCTTTATTTCACTTTTATCATCATTATTGTTAGAAAATTAAAAATTCTGGTAATTATTATCTTTAATTACCCTAAAAAATTTCCCCAAAATCACCAAAGAAATCAAAAAAAAGTCTTTTTGGAAAATACTCTAAAAAGGCTATATTTCGCTAAAATTTTGCCCTTTTTTTTCGATTTTTGGGGAATGTTTTTTTTTTTAACCTTTTTTTATTTTTATATATGGGGGACAATTCCTGTTTTTATTTTCCCTCATTATCTTTGTTATAAATCTTATTATCGTTATCATCATCTTTATCATCTTTAAATCATCATTATCATCTTCATTACCCTCATTATTGAAATTATTATCATAAATTATTGAATTGTTATCATTATTATTGCAATCAGGGGTTAAGTATATATTTTTGCAATAATCTAAAAACCACAAAAATAAATAGTATTAACAATAATAAAAAAACTATAATAACGTTTTTATAATTATTATTTTACTCATTATTTTTAAATAATTAGGGGGTTATTTGAAATTTTTTGTTTTTTAAAAAATTTTTTTTCCCATTATCTCCCAAAACAAAAATAATAATGATAATAAAAACAAAAAATAAAAACTAAAAACAATTTTAAAACCACTAGCATTATATTATTATTTTTTAACTTTTTATTATTATTGTTATTTTTTAAATTTGGTACTATTTTTTTTTTCCCAATAATCCCTAAAAATTTGAGAAAATAAAATAATAATAAAAATAAAAAATAAAATAATAATATAAAATAATATAAAATAATAATAATAATAATAATAATAAAAATGATAATAATAATATATTAAAATTTATAAAAATTCTTTTTATTTCATTTTTTTATCATCATTATTGTTTTTGATTAATACAATTCTGGTAATATTACATTATTCCCCCTAAAAAATTTCCGAATTAAACCAAAAAAACGAAAAAAAACGTCTTTTTTGGAGTATACTCTCAAAGGCTATTTTTCGCTAGATTTTGCCCTTTTTGGATTTTTTGGAAATTTTTTTCTTTTCCCTTTTTTTTTATTTTATATAGGGGGGGGAAAATTTTCCCTGTTTTTTGATTTTTCATTATCATGATTTTCTTTCATTTTTATCGTTACATCATCATTACATCATTATATCATCATTATCACTTTAAATTGAAATTTTTATCATCTTTAGGGAAAAGGGTTATCATTATTATTGCAATCATTGGAGTTATAGTATATTTTTTTTGCAATAATACAAAAACCACAAAAAAATAATAGTAATAACAATAATAATAAAAATAATAACGATTTTATAATAATTATTTTATAATTATTTTAATTAGTATCGTTATTCCCTTTTTAATTATTACTTTTGTAAAAATTTTTTTTGCAATTATACCCCCAGAAACAATAATAAAATAAAATAAAACAATAATAACACAAATAAAAAATTTTTAAAAACCACTACCATTTTATTATTATTTTTATACTTTTTATTATTATTGTTATTATTACATTTAAAAAATTTTTTTTGGGGCAAAAATTTACAAATAATTGAGATAATAGAAATTTAAAAATAATAAAAATAATAATAAAAATAATAAAAAATAAAATAATCATAATTTTCCAAATGTTATCAAAATTCTCTTTATTCTCATTTTTAATCATCTTTTATTGTTATGTTTAAATCCCTTCTGGAAATTTAAATTATCTTTATTACCCTAATAATTGCCGAAATCACCAAAAAATCGAAAAAACTTTCTTTTTGGGGTTATACTCTCAAAAGGCTATATTTCGCTAGTTTTTTCCATTTTTGGGAATTTTTGGAAATTTTTTTTCTTTTACCTTTTTTTTTTATTATGGAGAAAAAAAATTTCCCTTTATTATCATCATCATTATCATGATTTCATCCTTATTTCGTTTCATCATCATTATTTTCCTTATCTTTCTTTTATCATCATTTTTCAATTATTGAAATTATTATCTTTCATTTTGCAATTGTTATAAATTATTATTGCAATCTTTGGGATTATAGTATTTTTTTTGCAAAAATTCCCTAAAACCAAAAAAAAAAAATAAAAAAAAAGTAATAAAAATAATATAAAAATAAAAGGTTTTTAAATAAAAATTATTTATTATCTTTATTTTAAAATTACATCGTTTTTAAATGTAATTATTACTGTTATAAAAATTTTTTTGCAATTAAAACTCCCCTAAAAATAAATAATAATGATAATAATAAAAATAATAATACAAAATAACAATATTAAAAACCACTAGCATTATTATTTTTATTTTAAAATTAAATTTTTTAATTATTTTTATTATTACAGTTATAATATATTTTTTTTGCAATAATAAATAAAAAGGATCATAGAAAATAAATAATAATAATAATAATAATAATAATAATAATAAAAATAATAATAAAAATAATAATAATATTAAAATGTTATCAAAATTTATTATTCCCCCTTTTATCATCTTTAATTGTTATGTTTAAATAAAATTTCTAGTAATTATTATCATTTTTAAACCCTAAAAATTTGCCGAAATCCCCAAAAAGAAATCAAAAAAACGTCATTTTGGTTTTTTGGCTCTAAAAAGGCTATTTTTTCGCTAGTTTTTTGCCGCTTTTTCGCTTTTGGGAATTTTTTTTCTTTTCCCTTTTTTTATTTTATATAGGGAGCCCTTTCCCTGTTTTTTATTATAAACCTTTATCCTGATTATCATCATTATTATCTTTATCATCATCTTTTATAAATAAATTTCATCATCATTTCATCATTTTTTTAAAATTATTATCATCTTTATTGAAATTGTTATCTTATTATTGCAATCTTTGGATTTTATAGTATATTTTTTTGGAAAAATTACTAATAACCACAACAAAAATAATATAAAACAAAAATAAAAACCCAATAATAACGTTTTTTATAAAAATTTTTTATATCATAAATTTTAATTAGTATAGTTTTTACTGAAATTTATTACTGGGGTTAAAATTTTTTTTGCAATTTACTACCAGTACAAATAATAATAATGATAAAAATTTAAAAATAATAATACTAAAAACCCAAATTAAAAAACCACTAGCTTTTTATTATTATTATTAACTTATTATTTTTTGGAAATTATTAAAAGTTATAATATATTTTTTGGTAAAAAATACTAATAATTAAATAATAGTAAAAATTTACAAATTTAATTAAATAATAGTAATAAAAATAATAATAATAATAATAATAAAAAAATTTAAAAAAAATTAAAAATAATAATAAAAATTTAATTTTAATAATAATAAAACAAAAAAATAAAAAAATTAATTCAAATTTTTAAAAATTCCCCTTTTTTCTCACTTTTATCATCATTATTGTTAGTTTAATACATCAGGCCAGTTGGTTGACTTTTCCTTCCCGGGTTGACTTCTTTTTGGGTTTGGTTCCCCTTTCAGGGGGCTGGACTTTATTTTTCCCCTTTTTCCTTGAAGGCTTAAGGGGAATTTCCCCCTTTAAACCTCTGCGGGGGACACACGTTCTCAGTTGTCTACACTGATGCAGAGTCTCTAAAATTTTTGCTCCCTCAAACCCCTGTCCCCAAGAATTTGGGCCAGTGAAGATGCCTTTTTTTAAACCCAAAATTTCCCCCGGCAGTTGCAGCAGTGCCTCTTTTACACCGTGCAAAATTGCAGCTCAAAGTGGCTGTTTTTGTAGAAGGGGCTCTTTCGCGGAGTGGGGGCCCAACCCCATGTGAGTCCCTTGGGAATTCCCAAACCCCCCCCAAAAAAGGGCTTTTCCTACCCCCCCTGTCACAAAATAAAGGATCGTTTTGGGGCTTTCCCTGTGGGGGGTGAAAAACAATTTCCCAAACGATGGGTTTTTCCACAAAAGGAACCGCCTTGGAACAGCTGAGGCCCCGGTAGAAGCCATCTACACAAAGACCCTCTCAAACCTGCCCGAAAAGGAGGAAGTCGTCGCCAGGCCCAACTACTGCCTTCCCAGTCCCGATTCCCTTGAAGATGGTAACAGTATCGACTTTTGGGGGGGAAGGGATGGCCTTTTACGCAGTATTTGGGGTGGAGGGCTTTTGGTTATAATGAGATGAGTTGGAGGTTTAACCAAAGCAAAAGCTAAACCCCCATTCCCTTGGGCCCTTGCCACCTGCGAAGCCGCCGAAACCCCGGAGCATGATTTCATGTCAGAATGAAAATTTTACCCGATCAGCCCGATCTAGGCCACCTTGAAGAACCCCAAAAAACCCTAAGCTGGGCTGAACTCTTTTTCGTTTCGGGGCTCTTTGTGGTGGTGAGGAAAACGGTAGGGTTTTTGTTCCTGAGGGTTAAGGGATCAAATCGATACAGGGGAAAAGCAAAAACCCTTTGTATCCGACCCAAAGGAGATTGCCCCCACTCCACACGGCAAAAAAAACATTTGAGAGCAAGTGACTCCCGCTTCGTTCCCGGGGGCATTGAAAGGGGTCAAAATCACCCTGGATGGGCCCCGGGTTTTGGTAGTGAAGGGGGAAGGCGGAGGGCTCAGGTTCTTTTGTTGACTACCGTGGCTTTAAAGCAGTGACCCAAGGGGGGGAACATATCCTCTGCCAATTTTCAAGAACTCTCGATGAACTGGGGCCAAAAAACATCTTTTCCACCCCTAGAAACTGTGCCCGCGTTTCTGGGGTGTTTGGGAAATGGGGAAAAATCCGACCCGGCCCAAAGACGGGGGATTTTTTAGATTTTTACCGACTCTTCCCTTTTTGCCGTCTTCCTTTTGGGGGTTTTCGACAGCCCAACCACCTTCCAGAGAAAAAATGAAAGTCGTTCCCATCATCCGTACTGGGACTCATACCCCACCTACCTAGATGACGTCATCATCTTTCAGCCACAACTTTTACCCCCCTCCAACACTTGATGAGCTTTTCCCGTTCCCCTCATTGGCTTTGGGCCCAAAACTTAACATGGGGAAAAAGTGTCCCGTTTGCGCGACAACCATAGACTTCCTCGGGTTTCGATTTTTACCTGATTTAGTCTCCCCAAAAAGGAAAGGTGTTTGGGGTATTTTCTAGACACCCCACCACGAAAAAGTTAGAGAATTCGACGTTTCCTAGGGAACAAAGGGTTTTTTCAGGAAACATGTTCCTGGATATGCGAAACCCCAGCATCTCCAATACATCTGGGTTTCTGAAGAAAAATCCCAAACTTGGCCTGGGGACCGAAAAACAAGCAGCATTTGAAACTTTTAAAAAAAAGCGATCTCTGCTCCCGTCTTACCCAGCCTTACTTTCCAAGGGAAATTTGAAACTTCACACTGTGCCTCTAGCATGGGAAATTTGGACCTGTCTATGCCAAAAGGGGTGACGACCATACCCACATGCCCTTGCTTATTTTACAGGAAACCCGGGTTTCAGGAATCGCTATCCAGCTATTGACTTTGGGGGCCTAGCGGTTGTGGAAGGGGTCCGAACTTTTGATTCGTATCTGTATGGGGAAAGGCCCCCTTCACAGTGTCACCCACCACCGACCCCTTTGGGATATGTGTTTTAGCAGGAAAAAATAAGTCCCAAGAATGACGAGGTTTGCCCTTACTTTTTCTTTTTTCAATTTTAACATCGAACAAAGAGGGTTCCCCGAATAAAGTCCCAATTTTCTGTCCAGGGCAATTTTCCCAAAACTGACAATCACAGAGCCCTTTACCCGAAAACCTAGCAGAAAAGAGAAAACCAATCCTCAGGGTTGCAGAATTTCATTTTCTGCCCAAAGGGGGGGTGTACCAAACAAAGAAATTCCCCCTTCCTCTTGCTGATTTTTAGCTGAAGGGGAAAGGGGTTTTTTTCTATCGGTTTTAACACCTACCAGATCGGGGTTTCTTCCAAAATAAATGGTTCCAGCACTCCCAAACTCGGGCATTAAAAGAAAGCACCTGCCTCCACTGCCTCCCAAACCCCGGATCCATCGAACATTTCAAAATGCAAGGTCAAAGTTTCCATGGGCCCAAAAATGCTGAAAGATGGAAGACATTATTGGGCGAGTGTTGTGAGATTTTCCAAAAATCTAGAGAGACAGGCAAAAAAAATTCCCATGGGGTGCACACCTTTGGTAGATTTTCCCTTGGAACGGTCTCGATGGGGCCCTTATGGACCCTTTGGGGCCCACAATTTCCGTCCGCTGGGCATTACCATCATAGACCCAAATTTACGGGATTTTTCAGATCATACCGCTGAGGAAAATTTCTGCTGCCACTGTCCACCGGCCCCTTTTTGGAACCCCCGGGAAAAACCCCCCTTTGGCCCTCCTAGGGGGATCCAACCGACAATGGATTTCCCGTTTTTTAAATAACATGTTCCAGGAAATTTACCCAAATTTAAAACACGCCACAAAAACCCCTACCCATTTGTACCAAACCTCAAACAAAAGGGGAAAGATTGACGTACAAATCATGTGGTAAGTCCCGCTCTTTCCACATTAGAAAGAAACCCCACGAAACCCGGCCCAATTTTTCCCGATTACGGGTGCAGATCAATTCGGGGTATTACCGGACGACCCGGGGGGGACAACCCCGTATATGCAAAAAGGGGCCCCCAGCTAACTTCCAGATTGGTCTCACCAATGAAGCCGGTTTGTGAAAACAAAATTTTCAAGCACGTTTACAAAAGGGCCCCTCAAGCAGCTGTGAAAGCCTCAAAAAGGGAAACACTCCAATCAATGGAAAGCAGTACGCCAAAGGAAAGAAGGGGGAATTTCCCGCCGACGGGAAAGGTGCATTGGTGTGGACTTTGAGCAAGGGGAAAAAGAGGGGGATCTACCTCCCCTCACCAGGGAAAAGGAGAGGTCCTGCCAGGATTACGAGACGACTAGGGCCCCGTTGCTTTTTAGATTTAAGACCTCGAAAAAGAAGTCCATTTAAAAACCCACCTGAATCACCTGAAGGGTTAACATTTCCCCCGCAGAAAAAAGTCCCTTTTTTGGCACGAGTGACAATGATGGAGAAGAGGGGTGATATAGAGATTATCCGAACCCGCCCCAAAACCCCGGAAAGCAAAAAGACCCTTGGGTTGCTGTGGGGGACCTTCTGGTAAAGGAGCCAGGGGGTTTTTTGCCCATAGGCTGACTTGCCGGGGCACGCGCCCTCAAAAAAACCTGCACCCCCAAAAGCAGATGATGCCGCACAACTCCTTTTTGTATTTTTTTATTGTCTGTTTATTTATTTAAAGTTCAAGCCCCCGTTTAGCTTTTCCCCACTATGTTTTGTCTATTGGGGGCAAGTAAAGGGGGCCCGGGCCCAAACCTTTTTTCTGTTTCAGGTTTCCCGTTTCCCGCTTCGACCCCTGGGTTTGGGAGGATTGTGGAGGTTCCCTTTAAAAACCCCGCCCCCAGAGAGACACAGCAGAATCCCGATGGGGGGGCCCGGGTCCCTTTTTTTTTTCATTTGCGTTTTTTCCCCCCCGCTCACTTTTAGTTAAGTTTCCCCTTTTTTTTTTTTTTACCTCATTTTTTTAAGGGCGGAGTGTATCACCCCCTTTTGTGTTTTTTTTCGTTCCTTAGTAATGATTGATGTTTTTATTTTTTTTAGTTCTTAAAGGTTTCCCCCGTACTATTTTTTTAGTGTTTTTATTCCCCTTTTATCGTCCCTTTTTTTTGTTCTTTTTTTTAATTTTTTTGCCCCTTTTTCGATTTAAGACGAGCATGACGGGGGGTTTTTCCTTTTTTTTATTGTAAACTTGTCTTTTTTTTGTATGTAAATTTTTATTTTTATCTTTATTTTTCCCCCTATAAAGTTTTTTAAATTTATGTTTTACGTTATGACATCGTCTTTTTAGCTTTTGCGAGTCAAAGAAGCATCCTTTTTTTAAAAAGCTTTATTTTTCCCCCCCCAAAGGTTTTTATTATTTTTCTTAGCCTTTTAACTTTTTTTTTTTTTTTTTTTTTCATTTCCCTTTTAAATTTGTAAATACCATTTTTTTTTCATATTTTAATTATGTTTATTATTAAATTTTGCCTTACTAACGTCCCGTAGATGCAGCTCCGGGATTGTGACGTTGATTGTCGGCAAGGTTAGGAGCGCCGGCCTAATCGCTATAGGATCTGCAGTGACATCCGTGAGGGAAGGACTTGATTGCCGGAACTTTTAATGACAGAGAACGCAACCCACATTGATGAGGTAGGACAAAGGTTCCCTGCAAAAACCTATCTGGCTAAAGGGCCCCTTTGCAAGCAATTGTGGGGGCCGTTGATTGATAGAAATAGATCAGTGTCGCCTGCAAAAAGACTGAGCATGGAAAGGCGAGAGTTGATCTCTTCACCTCCTCGAAGGAACAGAAGTGAGGTGATCAAGCCACCTGAAACAAGAGCACGAGCACAAGATGGAGTCTGAAGAGATGAAGGTAAAGGTGAAGAAAAGCACACGAAAGTGTCCTTTGTAGGCTTCAAACAGGAGTCTTAAGAAGTCAGAGGAAGGGAAAGATAGAGCATGACCTCCTAGCTCTCTAAGAAAAAATGTGTGAGGCACGTGAACCATGTAATATGAACTGTTTGTTTTGTGTGGGAAGGGGTTGTACGCGGTACCCCCTAAAGTTTAGTAAAGGGACGCACTGGAATAATAACAGACAGCCCAGAGGGCAGTGAGGAAGACCTGGGGCTAGGTAAAACCGAGTGCGTTGTCTTAAAGGGAAAGAGTCTTGACAGAAAATAAAGATGCCCTCTTAAGTACCGCGCCCATGTCAACAGGCGAAATACGTCAGGCAAACACCTCACCGTGCGCCGCACGAATGAGGGCTGTTGCCAAACTATTCAACCCTTTGTGTAATTTTTGTTGACTGTGCTCTGATATGAAAAAAACAGTTAAAGTTAATGAGGTAAGATGAGAAACTTTGTTTACTGTGCCTACAATCTGACCGACCTTACCTCGCACAGCCTTAAAATCCGTAGCTAATTCCTGAACATTGTGCGCGAGCGTTTTTGGGACAGCATGAGCAGATGAGTCGAAACTGTGAACTACAGACGATAAGCTTTCCTTATACTTCCTTAATTCGGATGTAAGAGTGTCGTCATCCACAAAATCCGAAAAGTACGTGCGCAAAACTGCCAACAAAATAGAATAATCCTCGCCGGGCCCTACCTGTAGGAGTGAGAGGCCCTACGAAAGAATTCAACTCTGCAATCGTCGATGATAAGATACGATTGAATAGGCGAATGTCATGTGCATCAAGAGAAGGATCTATGGTAAGGTTGTCACGAAGAGAATTAACTGGTCCCTGTGGTTATAGCATGAGCTTGGACGCGTTGCGGAGTGGCAATAGCGAGAACCGGACCTCCACATGGTTTTTATAGGGAAAAACCTTCCCCAAAGGGCCTCAACCACAGCCCCAGGGCGTCCTTCACGTTACGCGGGAGGCGATGCGAGTCTCCCTTTTCCCTGAGGAGTGCCACAAAGAATATGGACAACGCATCCTGGGAAGGGAGAGCCCGATATCACTCACCACTCACACGACCAGCATAAAGAATATATCACACAAACCAGTTACAAGAGAAAATGAATAGGATGATAATGGTCTGTCCTAGAATGAGCGGGCAGGTAATAGCATGCAATCGCAGCTAAGTATAAGATAGAAACAAAACCTACGGAGTAACACATATACTTGACGAATCCCCTAACTCTCGAGGACTAGTGCAAGTAAATGAGAAAAGAATGATGTATCAAAGCAAGGATGACTAATGAGAGGACAATCATGATTCCTGACACTCATAATACTGATCAGCCAGCTTCAGGACGTCAAATGGAACCACTGACAGAGCCATCAGCGACAGACTTGCACTCTGCCTTGTTGTTCTTTACTGCCACAACTCTGTAGGGACCCACAAATAACGGACTAAGCTTAGGGCCGAATAGTAGTATGAGCATGATTTTTCTAATACCAAGGAACCGACCCCCATAGATTTCGCACAAGCGATCTTATGCTGGTACTCAATTATTCTGTCACGAGACCTGGTCAGGAAACGCCTTTGCTTGCTGAAACGCTCGCTGCTGCCGAGAAACCAAATACTCAGCATAATTGTCCGCATAGAGGGGGCGCGGCCTCATTCCAGGAGTCGTAAGGCAGCCGCTTTTCCTGTCCCGTGAGAAGAAAGTGCGGACTATCGCCCAGGGAAGAGTGATAGGTAGAATTTATGGCCGACTGGACGGTTTGGGAGAAGATGTCCCAATCGTCCTTGCTGTCGTCCCTCAGTTGACGCCCAAAAAGGTTAAAATGATCTATTTAAACGTTCCGTAATGCCATTAGCCTGTTTTTATGTGTATGTATATGTTTTATATATACATATGTGTGTCTGTGTGTGATGCATATAAATATATGTAGTGTATGTATATGCCCGTATAAATACATATGTATATGTGTACACATATATAATTTATATTATATTTACATACACACACACAATACACATGCATATATAGACCCCACCACACAACACACACACCACTCCACACACACACAATACACATGCCCTATATAGACACACACACACACACCCCATACACACTATTAGCATACAAGGGTTGGGCACGTTTACCAAACAGAAAAGGGTGCCTTGTTCCCCGCAGCAAACC
>NW_023660753.1:0-18742 GCF_015228065.2 Penaeus monodon
ACCAAAAATTTTTAAAAACTTACCCACACTCACTCACTCACGTACACAAAAACCTGTACATACACACACACACACACCACAAACGCAAATAAAACACACACACCACTCATCACTCACTCACTCACCACGTACACGTGAACACATGGTACATACACACCACACAAACCAAATACAAACACACACACACACACACACACACACACACACACTCCTCACTCACTCCACACAGACACACATGTACACACACCACCACACACACACGTGTGTGTTTGTGTGTGTGTGTGTATGTATAATATTTTTTTTTTTTCTTTTCTTTTTTTAGCTTTAATTCCATTTTTTATATGGGCGGATGCCCTATAGAATGGCCGGATGCCCTTCCTGACGCCAACCCTCTCTATTTACCCGGGCCCCGGACCGACACCGACTTGGGCTGTCTTGCCCACCCAGTGGCTAGTTCCTTTTCCCAAGGGAACAACGCACCGGCCGGTGACTCGAACCCTCGAGCTCAGATTGCCGTCGTGACAGTCTTGAGGTCCAATGCTGTAACCCAATCGATTTAATTTATGTGTATATATATATATATATATATATATAATATATATATATATATATATATATTCCACACTCGTGTATATATCTTCTTTTAACGGTAGGTCAGTCTGAGCCGCCATGGTCACAGCATGATACTTAATTGTAGTTTTCATGTTGTGATGCTCTTGGAGTGAGTAAAGTGGTAGGGTCCCCCCGTTCCTTTCCCCGGAGAGTGGCCGGTGTTACCTTTTTAGGTAATCATTCTCTCTATTTTTAAACCGGGCTTTGGACCAGCACTGACTTGGGCTGCCTTTTGGGCCCCCCAGTGACCAGGTAGGCAATCAAAGGGGAAGTTCCTTGCCCAAGGGAACAACGCGCCGGCCGGTGACCCCGAACCCTCGAATATTATTTGTGTGTGTCTATATAAAATATATATAAATATATAATATATTAATATATATATATTGTATTGTATGTATGTATGTATATATTATATAAATACACACGCACACACAACACACACACACAACAAAACACACACACATACACACACACACACACACACACACAATCCACACCACACACACACACACACACAACAACACACCACACACACACACACACACAAAATATAATATATATATATATATATATAATATATATATATATGTGTGTGTGTGTGTGTGTGTGTGTTGTGGGTGGTGTGTGGTGTGTGTGTATGCATATATATATAAATACACACACACACATACCGCACACACCCACACACACAACACACACCACATATACTACATATATATATATATAAATTATATTTTTATTAATATATATATTTATTTTTATTTATTTATTTTTTTTATTTATGTGTTGGTGTGCGTGTGTGGTTGTGTGTGTGTGTGTGTGTGTGTTGTGTGTGTGGGTGGGGGTCTGTAAACACGCACACGCACACTTTTAATGTTGTGTTTTATACACCATATTTTGTCATAATACATTACATATATTTAACATACTGTATATATAGTAACATACATAATGCAATTTTTTTTAAATTTCTGTAGACACACACACACAACAAAAACCCCACACACCCACACAACCACACACAAACACACACACACACACACATAAATATTTTAAAATATAATATATATATATATATTATTATATTTTATACTTTTTTTTTCAACGGTAGGTTATTTTGAGCCGCCGGGGTCACGCATGATACTTAATTGTAGTTTTCTTTTGGATCCCTTTTGGGGAGTGAGTACGGGTAGGGTCCCCATTCCTTTCCAGGGAGAGTGCCGGTTTTCCTTTTTTAGGTTTTTCTCTCTATTTATCCTTGACCGCACTGACTTGGGCGGGCTTGCCACCCAGTGGCTAGGGAGGCATCGAGGGGTAGTTTTTGCCCCAAAGAACAAAGGTCGGTGACTCAACCCCCGAACCCAGATTGGGATCGTGACATCTTGGAGTCCGATGCTCTAACCATCGCCCCGGGCCTTCCCCCTTGCTTTATATAACTATATAATATTATTATTATATATATATATTATTAAAATATATATATTTATTATGAAATTTATATTCATTATATATAAAATATATATTAAAAATTAAATATATTTATTATATTATATTCTTTTTATATTATAATTTTATATTTTAATTTATTTCTTACATTGCTTTATATATATATATTTTAATTTTTATATTATAAATATTATATCATTTTATTCAAACATATATACACACACACACATACACATAACATTACAATACGCATACGCATACGCATTACGCATACACATTTTACAACCATACGCATACCAACGCATACACATACACATACACATACACATACACATACACAACACATACCATACAAAAAACACTACCTTACACCACAACAACACACACAAAAAACCACAACATTAATATTTTATATATATATATATATAATTATATATTTTTAAAATATATTTGTTGTGGGTGGTGTGTTTGTGTGTTGTGTTTGATCATACATATACAAACATAATATACAAAAAAAACTGCGTTTCACTTTCCCGCAATTGTAAGCCAACTTCGTCTCGTGAATTTTCAGTTGTTATTCTCTCAAAATTTCGCTCAAACACCGACGCGTATTTTCTTCCAGACCTTAAAACCCTAGCTTTGGGAAGGTCTTACGGGCTTTAAAATTAAGTTACTTGTTTTTCGGGGGCGAGTGCAGCGAATCCCCGAAGCGGTTCGAACCTTTTTTCTATTATTTTTATTTTTTTCTTTTTATTATTAAAACTTTTAAGTTCGTAATGATGGTAAGATAACGAGCATGATAAAAATAAATAATGATGATATATGGTGTGGGTTTTGTGTGTGTGTGTGCGTGTGTGTGTGTGTGTGTGTGTTGTGTGTGTTTTGGCTTTGTGTGTGGTGTGTGGGTGTGTGTGTGTGGTTTTTGTGTGGTGGGTGTTGTGGGGTGTGTGGTGGGGGTTGTGAAAATAAAAAAATAATATCAATATAAAACTACAATAATAATACTAACAATAATAATATGATTAAAAAAGTATATAAATGATAATGGATGTGAATAAGGATAATAATAATCATATAATCATTATCAATAATGATGAACATAATAATGATAGATAATGATAATCAAAGATAGTTCGTACTATGAATAGTAGTGGTATAATAAAGATAATGATAATAATAATGATAATAAAACAATAATAAAAAGAATGATAAAAATGATAATTAATAGTAATAGCAAATAAGATTATATTGATAGTAACAACGATGAGAATGATAGTAATAAGATATGCACAAAAGGAGAGGTTACCTTTAAGTTTAAGAAATAGCATAAAACCTCTTGTCGGCAAAGCTCAATACCCTTATAAAGGTATCAGAACCAAATTACATTGAGCCTGCAGGGGTATGATACTGGTATTCGGCTGGACTCTTTATTCGAGAGTTGATACACGCAGTATAAAACACAAAAAGACAGGTCTTATGTTATAATCGGGCCGCGCGGAGGGCACTGTCAGCTGCCGGAGAGAGGGCGGAGCGACCTTAGTGCGGTGTACTTAGCACGAACTCTCGGTCAAAACGAAGGTCAGATATAATTGTGACCCCGCCTCGCTGAGCGGGTGGTCTATTGTGACATTTGGATCCACGTGGAAAACAGCGCCGTGGTACACTGGTAACCGAATAGAATTATCCACATCCTGTAACAGAAAATAGAATTATCCACCATCTTATATGCTCGACACCTACTCGCGCCTCGCCCTCGAGGCGCCTTCAAGGGTGACCTAACTTGGCGGTCGTCTCGTCTCGTGCGTCGTCCTGTTCAACTTCGTGGCTGCTCGTCCATGTTGTCCTCACCTCCGGTCATTGCGTGTAATCTGTCCGTTCTCGATATTCACACGTCCTCGAAAGTCTCGCAACAAGTCCTCCTTGACTTCGGATCGTCCTGACATGCCTCTAGTCTGGCCCCAGCTAACTCGGCGGCGTCCCGTCCACACGTCCTCACAGATCTCGTGCCAGGCTCCTTCTCGAGTCCACACGTCCCGTAATCTTCGTACGGTCTACGGGCGTCGGGCAGGGGCGGCATCCTCGGGGCGGCTGATATCGCGCTACAGAGCTCCTGGCGAGTTGACCGTGATCTGCAGGCGAGCCGCAGGCACAGCATTCTGAGGGCGACTGGAACTGCGCAAATGGTGATGGGTTCGATCCTAAGGGTCCTCTTCGGTTGCCATGTCGGTCCGACTGCAATATAAAAAGGTCGGGGAGCCAGATCATACACGTAAGGGCCAGAGTAAGAGAAAAAGAAAAGACAACAGAGAGAGGGGCGGGGTTGGTAATTCCACTAGCCGGGTTATTCATAACAATTACGGTTTTTTAATGTTGGTTTTTTTTACTTATTTCGTTCTTTTTTTTCATTTTGTGTTTATTTTCCAAAAGGTAAAAGAAGAAAATAGAAGAGGAGATGTCCAGTAGCGGTCCGAATAGACCTATTTGAACTAACAACATCTCTGATAGAATGAGAATAGATAACGGGACGACACGGCGATCGCGAAGACTACTTTGAACCATAGCGTCACACAGATAAGAAATAGATGTAACTTGTACTTTTATGTAGAACCAATAGTCACGACGGACAAAATTGCGGGCTCGAAAGACGATACAATAATAAATCTTTACGCCCGGCACTAAGATCAGCAACCAGCCTTTATTAATGAAAAGGGTCCGTCTTTTGTCTGCGTGTCGTGAGTGAGGTTGAAGGTGTGTGTGTATGCGTGGGGAGTGACACGCTAGGTAATGAGAGGGAAAGCGAGTGGACCCAAACAGGAATGAATCATAAACACGAAAATTTAACGTCACTATAACAAAACTGAAGTATAATTAGCAATGCTAGCTATGTCAGATTATTTCAACTACCACATGAATTCAAACCTATAATGATATGCGACCAGAATGTACGATGGAATGAATGGTGACATGAAAAATATTCGCAATTTTTTTTATCAAGCAATTTTCGGGGTCAGAAATCGAACTACGAGGTACAGTCTAGCTTTGCACGTCAGACTTCAATAAAACTCAATAACGGGGGGATCCATACCCAAAGCCGTATATGACTGAAGCGACTTGAGCCAGGAATATACTAACCCTGCTCTTTCTGTGTTGATCTGTAAGGGCGCTCGCAAAATTCCCGAAGGTATAAAGTCTACGAATACACAACGCTTGGGGGGTACCCAAACATGCAAGCGACTGGAGGAGGGTGAGAAAGGTGGATTAATAAGCGAATAATGATTCTAGCTTAAACCCTAGCCTACATAATTAGACGGACTGAACGCGTGGTCACACCGAATTCAAAGGGAGCCGAACGAACGAATAACTTCGGTTTATTGCACATACTTCGAACGACGGAGCGCAGATCTATTAGCGTTTACGGCAACCCCCAGGGCAATATCGGGACAATCCTGTGCACTAGATTAAGGGGAAGATCCTACGATAAGCAAATAATACATTTGTTACCGCTTCGCTCTAGCGGCCGATTAGAAGTGTCACCAAAAAGACAACGATAACAATGATATGTTTGCTTCCAAATTAGAGGGAACCAAGTGTCATCTGACCCTACCACGCCGCCACCGACCGGGAAAAGAGAAAGTTGAGGTCAGGTCAAGACAGGAAAATAATCTTTTTCGAATCCCAAGTGACCGCAAGAAAGAAAAGGGGACGGTCAGGGCGGGGAGGGTTAGGAACGAGATAAAATGAAAAAAAATGGTATTCGTGATAAGATAAAATCACGAACGCGTTAAAATTCGTTGCAGAGAAAACAAATAAATCTCTAAAAACGAGAGAAATAATTAATTACTGAATAAGGAACGATATTCAGTTTATTGATCACATACTCGATAGCACGGAAAACAATCTGAGGTGGAAGAATAGTGGAGAAAGTGCCATTCTGCTTTCATTAGCACTTTTAACCCAACAAAAAATCAACGGCTAAACAACAAATGTATGGGAGAAGGAGGAAAGAAATGAGAAAGGGGCCCCCAAAACGTGTACTTACGTGTTTTTTTTTTTTTAGCCAGTCTTGAAGCGGTCGAGCGGATTTTCTTCGGAGTATTTGCGTTCATGCTGCGAGTCGGAAGGCCGCTTGTTCAGCGCCACCATTGCCACCAGATATAAAGTACTATTGTACTCTAGTACAGTGGTGACAGGGACGCAAAACACACGTAAAATGGGTGAACACAGTACGACGACGCTACGACTTGTTAAAGGAGTCAATAGCGCCGCGTGGAGGGCCCGGTCAGCTGCCCGGAGAGAGGGCGGAGCTTGACCTACCGCGATGGTGCTTGACACCGAACTCCCCGGAGGAGGCGGAGAGATGACCTACCGAGTCGGTAGCTTGGCACGACTCTCGGACAAACGAGGTCAGATATAAAATGTCGACCTCCGCCCCAGCGGAGCGGGTGGTTCTTATTTGTGCACATTTGGATCCACGTGGAAAACAGCACGTGGTTCCATGGTAACGAAATAGAATTATCCACATCCTGTAACAGAAATAGAATTATCCCACATCTTATAACCCTTCTCTCCATACATGGCAGGACGCGATGAAATATTTTCCAGATTGCAGAATCATGTGAAAATGGAAAGGGTGGTGGATGTTTTTATTAAAAAGGACACAAATGTGTGTCTGTAGTGTGTATGGGTATTATACATACAGATATCTTCTTAAACATGTATTTGATATACTCTGCCTTGAATTGCCTTTTATACAGAACAGCCATTTGTCTCTTCGTTGTCTGTCCATCGTTCTCTCTCTCTCTTTCTCTCTCTCCTCTCTCTCTCTCCTTTCTCTTCTATTCTCTCTCTATCTCTCTTCTCTCTCTTCTCTCTCCTCTCTCTCTCTTCTCTCTCTCTCTATATATATAATATATATATATATATATATATATATATACTATATATATATTATATAATATCTATATATAGTATAATAATATATAATATATTAATGATATTTTATACATATCGTGGTGCCTATGGTATTAGTATGTGCGCGCGCGCGTGTGTGTTTATATGTGTGTGTGTGTGTGTGTGTGGTGTACGTATGTAGATGTATATATATATAATATATATATAGATTAATATATATATATAATATATACATACATATGTTTAGATATAAATAGATAAATATATATATACATAATTCTAAGATATATATACATATATAAATATGATATATATACATCTATAATAATACGTGAGTATATATACATATACAAATTTAAATTAGTATATGTTACATATGGGGCCACGGTGGCCCGAATGGTTGGAGGCGGTCGACTCAAGACTGTCACGACGGCAATTCTGAGTTCACGAGGGTCGAGTCACGGCCGGCGCGGTTTCCCTTGGGCAAGGGAACTTCACCCGATTGCCTACATAGCATTGGGGGACAAGTCAGCCCAAGTCGTGCCGGGGTAAATAGAACAGGTGACTCGGAAGAGAAGAAAAAAAAAACACCGGCGGAAGGCAAATGGTAAAACCACCGCTCTAAATTGCCAAGAAAAATCATGGAAGCCATGATCGTCAAAGGCCGCGGTGGTCCGAATGGTTAGAGCGTCGGGACTCAAGACTGTCACGACTGGCAATCTGAGTTCGCGGTTTTCGAGCACCGACCGCCGCGTTGTTGTCACTGGGCAGGGAACTTCACATCGATTGCTGCCTAGCCACTAGTGTCCAAGCCAGCCAAAGTCTAGTGCTGGTCCAGCCGGATAAAATAGAGAGAAAGATTTAGCCTAAAAAAATGTAGCACGGCACTCTCGTGGAAGAACGGGGACCCTACCACGTACCACTCCAGAGCATCACAACGTAATAAAAACTGCAGTTGAGTATCATGCTGGTGACCACGCGCGCTAAGACATGAAACCTACCGTTAAATGATGATGATATGTATATCTACTTAATATATTATATATCATATATATATATATATATATATATATATATATATATATATAAGATATATATATATATAGATATTATAAATGTGTCGGGTGTATTTATACCATACATAACATACATATAAAAGTAGAGTAAATATATCTATAGATTATAGATATATGATATATATATATATAATATATATATGATATATATATATAAAATAATTAACTAAGTAGGTGACACACACAAACGCGCACAAACACACACACACATCACACCACACACAACAAAACAAAACACACACACACACACACACACACACATATATATTAGATATATATATATATATATATATATTATATAATATATATATATATATAATATAATTACATATATAATATATATGTATAGATATATACACATATTCTGTTATCTATCATCTATCTATCTACTATCATAGATATATATATTATATATGTGTTTCTGTATGTGTGGGTTGTGTTGTGTGTGTGTGTTGTGTGTGTGTGGCTGTGTGGTGTGTGTGTGTGTGTGCGCGTGTGCGTGTGTGTGTGTCGGGGTGCCATTGTGTGTGTGTGTGTGCGTGTGGTGTGTGTGTGTGTTTGTGTGTGGTTTGTGTTGTGTGTGTGGTGTGGTGTGTGTGTGTGTGTGTGTTATGGTGGTGCATATATATATATATTATATATAATATATATATATATATATTATATATATATATGGTGTGTGTGTGTGTGTGGTGTGGTGTGTGTGTGTGTGGTATGTGTGTGTGTGTGTGTTGACATATATTACTAATTTAGTATTTGTTTATTCATTATAAATATATATATATTATATATATATATATTATATATATATATATATATATATATATATATATATAATATCTTATATATATATCAGAATAATATATATATCGATATAATATATAATATATATCACAGGATTATCTCTACATTATTTTAAAAACAACATTTTTTCTCTAACATAATGTTTTAGTCATCATGAACCAGCGACGAAACCCCACACAGGCTGCATCGATGAATCCCCTTTCAATTTCTCCCTAACATTCTATTATTATATAATATATATATTAATATATATATATATATATTAAATATATATATATATATATATATATTTTTTTTTTTTTTTTTTTTTTTTTTTTTTTTTTTTTTTTTTTTTATATATACATATATATTATATATTAAATAGATATATATATATAATATATATATGTAATATATATACTATACATATATATTATCATATATATAATAATAATAATATATTATTGTGGAAGTGTGGCTTCTGCAAATTCAAGAGATGAGGGCGACACACTCCAGTGCACGAGCATTTAACTTGTATGGCACCAGTCCCTGCGGGGACTACTATAGTTATCCCGCTGTGCCCGTTTTCTATTGCCTCCCCGTTTAATTATTTTTAATACTCTTGTGTTAATTCATAACAGTTCTGCTTTTGTATATATTTAATTAGTGTTTTAAGTCTTGCGTTTTATTGTGAGCCTATTTCCGTCTTATGGTAGTTTTACTTATTTCGCGGTGGTCGGGTGACCACGTAATGTATGTCAAGTCATTTTTGTGTTTTATGTCAGTCTCTTTCTTATGAGTTTTAAATATCTATTTTATCGAGTTTGTAAAATTCGTATTGTATGTTAAATTTTTACTAGGTTCTTCTCGCCTGTGTTTTTAATTTGGATTTTAAGATTGTGCGTATTTTGTCCCTTATTTTTGTATTTTCATGATAATCTTGGTTTATGTGTATATTGTAATAGACTAATATTTTATAAAGTATTTTCTTTAATTTGTATTTTTTTGTAATTTATTTTGAGAAATGATTAATTATTATGACTTACGAGTCCATGACAGCCGCGACCTTGACAATAAAGTGTCAACTGGAATCGTGTCTTTTGGATAACATTCCTCTTCTGCTGCACATCACCCAAAGGTTGTACCAGCCCTTTTTCGTACTGCCTAGGTTGATTTGTGCTGGGACGTATAAGATTTAATCAATAAGATTAGTTAACATATATATTACGTTTTCAGTATGACCGTATTGAATGGTTTCACGATTTACATGCTGCGCTCTTTCAAGGAATATTTTTTAAGCACTGCTAGGCTTACTCACTTTATTATCTCTCGTTTAAGGAAGATTCAGTAAGTTTTGTGTTGTTTTAACTAATGCCCATTGTTACCTATTATTAGCTTTACATGTCCTTATCTGTATTTTAATTATTCACCTCTGCTTTTACTGTGTCTACTGCTTATACTTCTGCTTTTACTCAAGTCTCTATTACGATTCTCAGTTTAGTCTGTTCTTTAACTATTGCTCTACCTTGCCATCGTGCTTTGGAGTTGTCTTTATCTTCGCTTTATTATTTTTGCTGATTTACTTGATCTTGCGTTTTACTTCAGTACTCCTGCTTCTACTACTACTACTCCTGTTCTACATACTACTCCGCTCTCTACTATAATACTCTTGCTTTAACATACATATGCTACTGCTGGCTCTGTCGTATACTACTATACTCCTGCTTCTGACTTATCACCTACTACTATACTATACTCCTGTTCTACCGAATACTATTACTACTACTCCTGCTCTACCACTATCAATACTTGACTACTATGATCTTATCTTCTCGCTTACACTACTGTTCTTTTATGCATGAAAAGACTCTAACATTTCAAGCAAATGCCCGGAAATAAGATCTGTGGAAAAAAAAGCAATAGGCAATCTATTTCGCAGGACCTGCGTAAGTTTGGCCATCCCTTTCGGCTTCCAGTTTGATTCTTTCCTTTCTCACGAGGATCGTGAACGGGCAGCACCCCCTTTGTTCTCCTTCATACTTGGTCCCTATGCCTCTCTACTGCCTCACAGGAGTATTTCCGGGCTCTCGCGCAGAGACATACCTATATATATATATAATATATATATCATTATGATATATAAATATATATATATATTTATATATATATATACTATATATGTATATTAATATATATAGATATATATATATATATATATATATATATAATATTATGTATAAAATATATAGTATATATATATATATATATTATATATAATATATAATATAGTAATATATATATAATAATGTATAGTATAATAACTACATGTGTATATATATATATATATAATATATCTATACAACCTTAAAATCATACCAGTCGCTTTCCGAGACCGTCGCCCTTTATTAGAAAAAGTGCGGTTAGGGGTGATCTATTTTCCCATATTGTGTCCTCAATATCACACCACTTTTGCCTCGACGGAGCTGAAGATGAGGATGTGATTGATGCGATAGATTCCAGGCAAAAAATCCGTCATTTAAGCAGGTACGGTCATTGGGATCTTTGGTGTTCGAGGTGAGTGGGTCCCAATGAGGGAGTTTGTTTTCACCCGAAAAGACACAGACACGAACAATATACACATATTCGCACAAAGATATACATTACAACAACACACACACATACACACACGTAAGTATGTATACAGTGTGTGTGTGTGTATAAATACAGTATATATTATAAATATATATATATATAGATAATATATTATATATATATAAATAATATATATATATTATACGTATATTAGTATATATGATATATACATACGTTATAGTATATATATAATAACATATCTAATATATATATATAGCTATATATAAGATTATTATATACTACATACGTATATATATGTAATGTTGTAACAATATATATGTATATATATTTTTTTTTTTTCTTTTTTTTCTTTTTTCCTTTTTAATGGTAAGGTTCATGTTGAGCGGCCGTGGTCACAGCCATGATACTTAATTGTAATTTTCATGTTGTGATGCACTTGAGGGAGTACGTTGGTAGGGTCCCAGATCCTTTCAACGGAGAGTGCCGGGTTACCCTTTTAGGTAATCATTCTCTTATTTATCGGATTGGACAGCACGACTGATGTGGCTTGAACACAATGGCTGCTAGCAATCGAGCCGTGAAGTTCCTTGACCAAGGAACAACGCGCCGGCCGGTGAACTCGAACCCTCGAACTAGATTGGCCGTCGTGCCAAGTCTTGAGTACGATGCTCTAACCACTCGGCCACCGCGGCCCTAACCCCTATATATATATATATATATATATATATTATATATATATATATATATAATATATATATATTATATTAGAATATATGTATATGAGACTATATATATATATTATATATATATTAATATATAATATATCATATAATATATATATATCTATATATATATATATGAGTGTGTCTGTTGTGGTGTTATGTATAATAGGTGTAATTATATATATGCAAATATAGATAAGATGTGTGGCCATATTTCGTGCGAGAACCGTACGTTAAAATATGTATGCGAGTATCAGTGGATACAAGGAATATAGGGGTAGTTAGCAGATTAATGGAAACATCAACAGGATGACAGAAAATAATCGCAAATGGAAATCACAAAACAAATACATGTCAGTACATCGATGAATCCATTAGTAGCAATGTCCGCTGCTGTATCAGAATTTTAGGCGAGTATTTGTCCTAAGCACTATATTCCTTTTAACTGAAAAGCTATTTCGGCGCTTAATCTCCTCATTGAATTTATCATATTCGCTATAACTTCTATGTCGTTATTGAGTGGTTATTTGAATAAGAGTCAGACATGTGTATGAAAAAATGCATTGCTATGTTATTTAAAAGCTATTGCCAGTCTAGTTTCCAAATATACTCTAATTTCAGCTAAAGACGAGAGAGGAGAGAGAAAAAGAAGAGGAAGAGAGAGAAGAGAGAGTAAGGATGAGAGAGAGAGAGAGAGAGGGAGATAGAGACGAGTAGAGAACAGAGACAGAGACAAAGACAGAGAGAGAGAGACGAGAGAGAGCAAAAGAGAGAGTTTGCGCTAATTCTATGTACATTAGACTTAGGAAAGAGCAAATACATTTTTAACAAGAATATTGCAGTAGACAATCTGATTCGTTTCAATTTGCACAAAATATGTTTTTCGTACAACACGCAAAGGGATCTGTTCCACCCTTACTATTTCCAATCTCTTTTAACACACGAGGAAAACCCGCATTATTACACCGGCAATACGGTCGCATTATTTCAACGGCGATAAAAAAAAAAAAAAAAAAAAAAAAAATTGGTAATAATTATCGAGACATTTCCTAAATTTCACAAATTTCCTTTCCCGCTTTCCTAAATATCTTGACTGTTTTATCGAAGGCAACAAGTGGAGGGAAATGACACTACTTGGCCTGTTTGTTTTGCTTTGAGATATTATTTCTTATTTTATGATAAAGATTATACCAAATATTCATATAAATTTCCGAGTATTAAATGAACCAGTTCCTGTTTTCAAAAATCTTTTATGTTGCATATGACATCTACGTTTAATACACTCACATAGACAATACCCACGCATACAAATTTCTTCTCAAGCGAGTAAACATCTTCAATTTAAACACGATATTAAAATACGAAGAAGACTGCAGAAAACCTTTACGAATCTTTTCCACGCTTCTTTATCCATGTTAAGCAGATTGCCGATGTTCAATGTGAGAGGGGCGCTTAGCTGCCATTAATGGTGACCTTGTGGCAAGGTCTTGTACTCCGGTTGCATGAGCTGGGCTTTGTTCCTCAGGTGGAGGAGCTTGCATACTGCAGCGAGCACGGTTTGTCCAAGAAAAATGCCGATCGGCACGGACGTCGTGCTATTCGAGGGCTCTGTGCGGAGGACCCGGGGCTATACGCGAAATGAAATATCATTCAGGTTGCAGAGACACTCTTATACATGTGTATTGTTGTGGGGGTTTGTGTGTGTGTGTGTGTGTGTGTGTGTGTTGTGTGTGTGTGTGTGTTGTGTGTGTGTGGGTGTTTTGTGGTGTGTGAGGGGTGTGTCGTTTTTCGCGGTAAAATCGTGCACGAGCCAGCAGTGAAAGCGCAGGCTTTTTGCAATGCCGCGACAGACATTGAACTCGAAGCCGGAGTTCAGCTGTAGCCCCCGGACCCTCGCGGGAATATATATATATATATATATATAATATATATAATATATAATATATATATAATACATATAATATATATATAATATATAAATTTATATATGTATATGAAAAAGGGTTTTTGAAAAACTTATAAAGAGTAAACAAAATATAAACAGTCGCCACCCGGGGAAAAAACAACAATAAAAAACCAAAAATTTATCCACCCCCTTTGCCCTGCGAAGCCCATTCCCAGCACCCAAATAGCTCCCCACTCACGGTGGGGGGTTAAAGGCGGTCAGCTGTTGGATATTTGGGTTCGCCAGCGTGATTCCAAGTAATGCGTTTGGTCCGGTAAAAAAGGGCTATCAGCATAAAGGGGAGGCGAAGGAGAGGGTTTTGATGGGTAGGGGGTGGGGGACGGGGGGGAGTGTGGGAGAGGGGGGGGGAGAGGGAAGGCAATTGGGGGGAAGGGGAGGGTATGTTGTACGGAAGGGAAAAGAAACGATGATGGGGAGGGTTTTTTGGAGAAGTTTACTGGTATGTGGATGGTAGTAAGGATGATTATGACAGCAGTGATAGTAATGATAATGTTGAGATCGTAGTAAGGTCATATTGAAAGATGATGAGACAATGAGGTAAACATGAACAATAAAGATAACAAAATGATAATGATAGAAATCATATTAAAAATTCATAATAAAAATAATAAGACAATGATAATGATATTACTATAGAAAAAAAATAAGAGGATGATGAGAAAAAATAATATAACGTAATAATGATAATGATAATAATAATTGGGAAAAAAAGTATTTTTGATGATGTGATAAAAATAATGAGATGATGAGATGATGATGAGTAATAATGTTACTACAATAATAATAAGTAAAAAATGACAATAATAACCATAAGAATAACAACAACAATAATGATAATGAAATGAGATTAATAATGAAATATTTTAATAATGATGAGAATAACAATAAAAAAGTAATAATGAAAATAATAATAAAAAATAATAATAATAATGATAAAGGTAAAGATAATAAAAACAAAACAAAAATAAGATAATAGTTAATAATGGAATAATATAAACAATAACATTTAAAAATAATGATTGATAATGATAACAAAAAATAAAAAGCGATGATAATAGTAATATAATAATGATAAAAACAATAACGATAATAAAATAATAATAATAACAGTATGATGATGATGTGAATTGGGTGACGATGATGATGATATGATGATGATGTGATGATGATGATGAGATGATGATGATGAGAGATGAGAGATGATGATGATGATGATGATGAGATGATGATAATAATAATAAAATAATTTTTTTTATATTATAACAATAAAAATAAATTAATAATGAAATAATAATAATAATGATAATAATAATAGAAAAATAAAATAAAATAATAATAATGATAGAAACAATGACCCAAGAGAATAAGCATAAGATAAGATGATAGTGATAATAACTTTAACGTGGAAAACGATGCTAAAAAAAAACACAAACAACTAAATTCCCTCATTATCTGAATTTTTGAAAAATATTTTTTATTCGATACGTTATAAAGAGTTTCAGTTTTTTTGTTAAAGTTTTTTTTGACGCAAAGTTTGCGAAACGAGCACCTCCTTGCCTTTAGTCTCAAATTACTGTTTTTTGCTGCTGAGTCTAATTCTTTGGACAGAATTGGCCGCGCGTGGAATGAATTACAATAGTGGGCCGGGTTTTTTTTTTTCCCTTTCTTTTTTGTCTATCTATTGTTTGGCATGTGTCTGGGTTAGTAGGTGGCTGGGTGGCTGGTGGTTGAGTGTGGCTGGTGGGGTTGAGTGGCTGGTGGTGGTGAGTGGCTGGGGTGCCTGAGGCTGGTGGCTGGGGAGGGCGGCTGGGACTGAGTGGGGCGGCTGTTGAGTGGCTGGCTGGTTTAGTGGCTGATGGCTGGTGGGTGGGACTGGGGTGAGGGCTGGCTGGTGGTTTAGTGGGACTGGCTGATGGTGGGCTGGCTGGGGCTGACTGAGTGGCTGGCGGCGGTGAGTGGCTGGCTGGCGACTGATGGTGCGGTGGTGAGTGGGTGGCTGGGGTTGAGTGGGATAGGAGGGGTGGGGCTGAGGGTGGTGGGTGGTGGTGGCTGGTGAGTGGCTGGGTGGCTGGGGAGTGGGGGTGGGTGATGGTGGTGGCTGGGAGTGGGGGGGGTGGTTGAGTGGCTGGGCTGGGTTTAGTGGCTGACTGGCTGAGTGGCTGGCTGGCTGGCTGAGTGGCAGCCTGGCTGGTGAGTAGCTGGCTGGCTGAGCGGCAAGCTGGCTGGCTGGCTGAGTGGCAAGCGGGTTTGGCTGGCTGGCGAGTGGCAAGCTGGCTGGCGGGCGGGCTGGCTGGCTGGCGGGCTCTCTGTCGGGTCTATCTATCTTTCTTTCGCTTACTCTTTCTTTCACTTCATTTCCTTTTATCACTATCATTATCATCATTGTTATGATTATTATCATTATTATATATTTTTTATTATTATCACTGCTATATCATTATCAGTACTATTATTATTATTATTATTATAATTATTATTTTTATAATTTTTGTTATCATAATCATCATTATCAATTTCATTATCTTTATTATCTTTATTATCTTTATTTTACTATTACATACACGCATAAATCTGTGGAACATTATCAGCAGCATCAATATAAACAAAGTTTGTTTACAACCTCTACAGTATATATCAATACACACTATAGATTTCTGCAACGCCTCAGTATACACCCATATACGCAGGACACTTTTGCAACATTATCAACATATATTCCGTTTCCCCTGGCCTCAAGTTTGACCCTCGTAGGTAAAGGAGAAGCAAAGGGGCTGCATGTAGTAAATTGATTTTCGTTATGCAAATACCCGGAACTTTTCGATGTAGTAATAGGGGGTCGTAGACTGGACCTGCCTCGATTTTTCTTTTTTCTCTCTCTCTCTATCTATCTATTACTTTGTCTGTCTGTCTCTCTCTTTCTCTCTGTCTATCTGTTTTCTCTCTCTCTCTCTCTCTCTCCCCCTTCCATACTCCCTCCTTCTCTCTCTCTCTCTCTCCTCTCCTCTCTCTCTCTCTATATATTTTATATATATAATATATATATATATATAAAATATTATATATATATATGTATATATATGCCTGTCTATTTGTCTGCCTGTCTGCCTCCTGTGCAAGTCTATCTGCCTGCTTGCTTGCCTCCTGTCTGCCTATCTATCCATCTACTAACATGAAAATCGGCCAATCCAAATAAAAAACGATAAATGTTTAAGACCAAAATTTTCCTCCGCGTATAGACGTCCCATTTCAATCTATCAAAACGTTACGCCAAGCACTGGGAAATTTTGAAACATTGGTAACTGAACCAGTGTTTGAAGCTGACTCATGAAGGCTGATGGGTTCCATGAAATAGATCTATTAAGAAAATGTAGGGAGGGAGTGTATGTAGTGTATGTATGTATATAATATAATATATATTTTATATATATATATATATATTTTAATATATTTTATATATATATATATATATGTTAAAAATATATATAATATAATAAAATATATATATATATATATATATTAAGACTTTATATATATATAAGGCCGCGGTGGCCGAGTGGTTAGAGCATCGGACTCAAGACTGGCACGACGGCAATCTGAGTTCGAGGGTTCGAGTCACCGGCCGGTGCGTGTTCCCTTGGGCAAGGAACTTACCCGATTGCTACCTAGCCACTGGGTGGCCAAGCCAACCCAAGTCAGTGCTGGTTTCCCAAGCCCGGATACAACAGAGAGAATGATTTCCTAAAAAGTAACACCGACCCTACCACGTACTCACTTCAAGGTCATCACAACATGAAACTACAATTTAAATATCTGCTGTGACCCAAAGGCGGCTCAAACATGAAACCTACCGTAAAAAGAAGAAAAAAACTATTAACACGATGACTTTCAATAAATTTGAAATGGAAAAGGAAAAGGAATGTTGAAAAAAACTTTTACTTTTATATTTTTCTTTTCTTTTTTTTTACCCCCGCCGACTCTCAGAAAAATTCTAGCGACCGTCGTGTGCATAAAGATAAAAAGTAAATGCAGCCACAATAAGAAATAAAATTCCATCGTAGCGTTCGAAATTCGTCAAGAATGTGTGTTTTTGTGGTGTGGGGTGTGTGTGTGTGTGTGTGTGTGTGTGAGAGAGAGAGAGAGAGAGAGAAAGAGAGAGAGAGAGAGAGGACAGAAAGGGAGACAGAGAAGGAGAGAGAGAAGAGAGGAGAGAGTATATGTATGTGTGCATATATAGAGATATTGATGTGCGTGGTTTTATTTTCATTACATTTCGAAGAAGTATATATCAGTATAGATATAGTTCAGTATACAGTATAGATCATCCTTATATCAAGAACAAAAGTTTGGTCAGACGAAACTCGAGTCCCCCTTAACCATCCGTTCCTCGCCGCATCCATTAGTCCATGACGAAAAACAGATACAGGAATATGTTTTTAAAATTTATCATCATTTACCCAAGGGGCATCACTCCACGACCTCTGCACCCTTTAACTATTTAATCTAATCAGCAGACACATCAGTCACCCCGGCGGTCTCCTGGGAAATCAGCCAAATTAAAATTTTCAGGAATGTTTAAGGAATTTTAAATCAGGAATACTAAGAATATTAAAAAA
>NW_023660754.1:0-18734 GCF_015228065.2 Penaeus monodon
GGGTTATTTAATTAAAGGGGCAAGCTTCATTGCCCCTAATAATGGGGGATATGTTTCATACTGCTTGTATGGTAAGCCTGGATTATGTTGGGGATAAAAAAACAGTCCCACCCCTCAGGTTCCCTTCAAGGGTAAGGGCTAGGTAACTAAATCAGGGGGAAAATACCGTGCCCATGGCTCCCTCAGGCCGTTCGTGCACTGGCACAAAGTTACCCTTTCATCCTTTAGCACGGACTCTACAACTTGAGGAGGTGGATAGCAGAGGGGTTCTGGAGTGAGAGGGACAGAAAACGAAAAGTGGGAAGGAAAAAAAAGCACCATGCAAAATGAAAATTTTTTGGGGAGTTCCCCATCATTGGGTCCCAGTCTCCGCCTCCCTTAAGCCCCCCCCCCCCCCACGACAACAACGGGCAAGGGATTGGCGTGTCCTCTCCTTTTCCGTGTGTGTGATCGGTGTGTGTGTTTTTGTGTCTGTGTGTTTGTGTGTGTGTGTGTGTGTGTGTGTTGCGTTTGCTACTACCTCGTGTGGTGATGTTCTCTCCTTGTGTGTAGTGTGTGTGTGTGTGTGTGTGTGTTTTTTTAAACACGTTTCTATATTAATTTATTTCTTAGCACAATTAGATTGGTGCAAAGAGAAATGGGGTAATTTTCAAACCTTACACAATTTCCTTTTAAGAGCATAACATGGAGCAATTAATTGGTTAATTAGCTAAAATGGGAATCGAACTAATAAATGTATTCTTATTTTTATATCTTATTCATTTTGCTTTGTATTACTTCCTATTCCTATTGACTACAAACAAAGGGTAAAAAAACAAATGTAATTTAAAGAAAGCGGTTGGGGTTCAGTGGCAGGCACGAGACATATAATGGCATTAAAAAAAGCACAAGGAATTGTAGTGGATAATAATTAATCCATAGAGTTAAAGATGTTAGTTTGGTAGCGTGTACCCCACACTACAGGTATTGTCCATGTGGGATGTGGCGTATTTTGAGGATGACTCTCAGGTGATATTTGAACGTGATCCGTAGTCACAAATAAATAGAACAATATAAAATAACATCACTGGTTGACTGAAAAGAACATAAAATAAGAGCATCCATATATAAACTTATACGCACAAAATCTTCGAACATAACCAATACTCAAGACAACACACCATACACTTTGTTCGGAACAACACAGGCAACCCGCCACAGCACGAAAACGCACCAGTCAGTCAGCTAAAAACATCCAACGGTCTGTCACCAAGATAAAAAGCCCTCTCACTCTCGGACCGACCTGGCTTGACCTTTTTATGCTGGGGTTCCCGCGTTCTTGGTGAGGTTTTTACCCTAATGCATTCGTTCATTTTAATTTATTACCATAGTGTATGGTGAGTTTCAAAACAAGTTTAAAAATGCATAAAAATAAAAAGAATAATAACACTCTAAAATAAAAATTAAAGGAAAGAGAAAAAGTGAAAGAAAGGGATCCGTGAGGCCGGGGGGGCGGGGGGGGGGAAAAACGGGAAAACAAAGAGGAAAAAAAACGACTGAGAGAAAACCAAAACTGATGTGACTTAGTCGCAAGGAAAAAAACAGAATAAGAAAAAGGTAAGTATAGAAATATAAGGTAAGTAGTTTGCGTGGCAGTAGAAATAGTGATAGATGTATATGTAGATCACGACTCCAATGGGGAAGTAAAGGTCAGAGGGTATAAAAAACACCTAGATTCATTTTTCCATTTAAAAAAAACACAGGGAAAACAGCAAAGCCAGTCATCTTGCAGGGCGAAGGAGGTCGTAGAGTTCCTATAAAGGATTCATAGCGAAGCGGGAACAGGCGGCCCGGAAGCCTACGGGGAGGGACCCGCCTGAACCCAGGGCAAATTCATTACCAATGATGACGAAGCAAAGAACTACAGAGCGGAGACCGGGGGGTGGGGGGTGTTTTAGTGATAGATTGGATAAAGGAATAAAGCGGCATAAAAAGCTTCGTGGGGGATGAATTCTTTTGACAGCTAGGTTCTGCCGGTTGCAATATGGGTGCGAACACGAAAAGGGAGAATCGTTAAACATAAAATGCACATAAAACATTTGGTGATGTGGTGAATAAACGCAACAAAAGGAAGAAAATATAGAAAAGCAAAAGGAACACTGATGTGGTGTATTGCGACTATGATCTCTAAACATCGAGTTGCCAGTGATATTGATTTTTCATTTAAAGCAGATTTGTGGTATTCAGTAAAGAAAGAAATCAAGCGGAGAGTAAACTACAAATTTAGACAGAGATCCATATGAACATAACCAAATAAACATCTATGGATTTTTTTTTATTATTACTATTTTTTTAGGAGTATTATCCCCCCCCCCCCACCCCTTGATCCGTTTTCTGTAGGACGTATCTCCATCCTGCTCGTCTCGGACTTGCTGTCCTGCCTACGCAATTGCATTTGTGCACTCCCATACCGGCACAGGCCAATCCCGGCAGAGTCGTCAGCAAGTTTCGTAAGATGGTCCGGCTTGACATCCTTTCCGTCTTAATTCGTCAGTGCAATCCCACGACCACGAGGGGCGGAAAGTGCGAAGCAGTTTGGGTTAACAGCGCCGCTTAATTTATACCTCTGAGAGAAGTCAAGTGGCAAGCCCTACTCTCCCCCGTGTGATTGGCTAATTTGTAGGTATGTATGTAGGGAGGGGTGGGTGGGGGGTGGGGAGAGAGAGGAGAGAGAGAGAGAGAGCTGAGAAGAGTAGATAGATAGATGAGAGAGAGAGATGTATGCATATATGAGAGAGAGATATATAGAGAATATAGAGAGAAGAGAGAGGAGAGTATAGAGATGAGGAGAGATATACGAGAAGAGAGGAGATGATAGACTAAGAGAAGAGAGATAGATAGATAGAGATAGAGAGATAGAGAGAGAGAGATATAGATAGAATAGATAGGCAGATATAAGATAGAAGATAGAGAGAGAGATAGTAGAGATAGTAGAGAGAGAGATGAGTGATGCATATATATAGATAGATAGAGATAGATATAGCTATGATATATAGAATAGATATAGATATAGAGATAGTATGCAGAGAAGAGAGATAGAGATGAGATAGAGGAGAGAGATAGAGAGAGAGAGAGGATATATAGAGTAGATATTATATATATAGTATAGATATGAATATATATATGCACAGATAGATATGCACCTATATAGAGAGATAAAAGATAGAGAGATAGTAGAAGAGATAGATTATATAGATGATGCAGAGAAGAGAGATAGTAGAGATAGCGATATCTATTAGTAGAGATTATAGAATGAAATACAATATAGATATTAAAGAACATATATAGACTATGCAGAGAAGAGAGAGACGAGAGATAAGTAGATTAGAAGATATAGAGAGTAGGAGAGATAAAGAGAGGAGATATAGAAGATATAGGATATAGAGATAATGAAGGAGATAGATATAAAGAGAGAATAGAGAGAGAGAGTAGATAGATAGAGAGATAGAGAGGAGAGAGATGAGCTAGGCAGATATAGGCAGATAGAGGCCAGATATAGAGAGGGAGTGATAAATATATATAGATATGATTATATATAGATAGAGATAGAGATAGGAATATGATAGAGAGAGTGCAGATTGAGAGAGAGATATAGATATTAAGATAGATCTAATAGATAGAGGATATGATATGTAGATATGATATAGATAGTTTGCCAGATATATATATATATATATATATATATATATATATATATATATATAGATAGTATATAGATTAGCGTATATATATATATATATATATATAGGGCATAGAGATATATAGGCATAAGATAATATTTATATATATATTATATATTATATTCATTATATATATATAGCAGATATATATATATATATATATTATATATATATTATATATATATATATATATCTATAATATATAATATATATATATATATATATCAATCATCATCATCAATATCGGGTATGATCATGTTGGGCAGCCGTTGACCTCTCCAACATTCCATCGCCACTCAATTCGAATCTTGCGACTTTTCCTTTCCCACATTTGTACCATCGACAGCCCGCAAATACTTTTGATGTTGTCGCTCAGTCTTTCTTCGGTTTGCCTCTCCATCGGTGTCCTATCACCATCCATGTCACAGCACGTTTTTTTTCTTCAATATTTTTACTTCTTTCATCACATGACCAATAACTTTAATGTGCTTGTGTTCAAGATGTCCAACAGCCGGTCTTTACAATTATGCACTATATATCTATATTCTATAGATATATACTATATATAATATATATATATATTATATATATATATATGGCATATATATATATATATCTATAGATATAGATATATATATATATAATAATAGATAAATATATTAGATTCTATATTTCAATATAACACGGCATACAACACACATATATACATATATACATTATACATACATACCACGCACGCACACGCACCGCACACTGTAAGGGCTGGAATGAGGGGCCAACTACAAGAGGTGTATGGTAGCGGCGAACTTAGGTGTCAGATAGGCTGGCGCGACGGACCAAGATGTCTTGGACTCCGTTTTTATTGTATAATTTATGGATGGAGTATGGGGCTGACGCCGAGGAGCGACCGGTGTGCTCTTTGGCTCCCCACAGGGCGTCTGCCTGTCATCTCCTACAGTGGTCTAAAGTAGAGCATAGATCAACATGCTTGACCATATGACAATCATTTGGTGATGAAAGGTAGTGTTACACCAATGCAAGCTCTTATGGAAGGGGATAGACAATACAACATTGGAAGTCTCAGTGTGGCAACACGAGACGAATAAACAGGTAAAACAATGGGACATGCTTATATGTATGTGTGGTGGGGGAATATAGGCATTCTGGCAAAATACATACGATTATACAAGTTTATGTAGAATATTAAACAACAGATCGAATTAACATTGGCCTACATACTTCAATAACAATCAATATAAAGCTGGGTTGCACAAGCCAGCACGCACACATATATATTTTAATGTAAATGAATATATTGTTATGTATATAGATATATATATATATATATCTATATATATATTATATAATATTATATATAAGTGCTAAAGAAAAATAAAGTGTTAAAGACCAGCTGTTGGACTCTTGAACAAAAAGGAAAACTAAAGTTATTGGTCATGTGATGAGAAGTAAAAGTATTGAGAAAAAAAAACAAAAAAACAAAACTTGCTGACAGTAAATCAAAAGAGATTTCAGTGAAAATTCATTTTTTTGCCTGTGGAACTATAATACAACGAGCTACTATTATGTCAGAGAAAAGGCGCCGAAATTATTAATTATATAATATATATAAATATATATTATATATATTATTAAATAATTATATATATTACTGCAATTACCTCTTTTTAAATCAATTCTGCAAAATCCACTATATTAATTTTAATTATTATATTTTGTGAATTCTTTTTAGATCATGCTAATTTAAAAAAACATAAAAAGCGACTAGGGTATAGTTTTGTAATGGAACAAAATATGAAATATCAAAATAAAATAAATTCATCAATAATTCCGAAGAAGAATATAGTTAAGGATTTGAGAATGGATGTGTTTAGACTAATTTTTTGATATTTATTTGGTTTCCGATTTTTCAGAATTATCATTAGTTTTTTTTAGAGCTCCAATAACAACAGGCAAAGTATTTGTTTTTAAATGCAATTTTTCCACTTATTTCGTTTTAATTTGATATTTATCATATTATATTTATTATTATATTTATTATAAATATATTATGACATGATGGGATTTTGTTTTTTAATTTGCTATAGATTTCTAGGCATGTTGCTCTTTTTTTTATAATTATATGAATGGATTTCAATTATGTATCATACCTTTAATGATTCTATTCAGTAAGTGGATTACATGAATTTTATTAGAGCATTTTTATAATAAAATAATCTTAAATAACCATATTTTTACTAAACAAAAATTAATCTTGTTATTATTATTTGATTAGAATATATACCTCTTTTTTAACTGGATTTTAAATTGTCATTTCAATACTTGTATTTAAGTTTTCTCTCATTTTTTTTTGTTTGTTACTTTTCCTTTTACGTAGGTTTCTTTTGATTTGCATCTATTTGGCTTGGCTTTATTTTAAGGTTTAAAATTGAACATCCTTAATTGTTTGCCGTATAATATTGATTTTCAACCCGTCAAGCTTTTACCACATTTTCCCGGATATTATCCCTTTCTGCTAAATATGGAATTTTTTATATTTATTTTTGATTGTATTAAAATTTAAACAATTAACAAATTATTTTCAATTTAATTGTGCTCTTTTTTTTTCTATAGCTATCTATAAACCTTTCCCTTTATAATTAATATATATATATATATATATATATATATATAATTGTATATATATATATATGTATAATATACATTTTTTATATTTATTTTAAAAATTAATATAAATTTAAAATATTTTAAAAATTTAAAATAGAAAATAAAAAAAATTTTAAAAAAAACCACTATTAAAATTTTTTAAATAAACCACACCAAAACCCCCAATTTTTAAGGGGGGAATGAGGGAAAAGATGGAGGCCCACAGGTTAATTTTGCAGGCCAAAGTCTTGATTCTTTATTATTTTAAAAAGAATTGGGAAACCCGAGACGGTTTTTTCTTTCCCCGGGTCTTTTCCACAGGTAAATAGAAATTCAATGGACTAGGAAAATTATGATTTTATTTTCAACAATATATTAAAAAATCCCCATTGGAGTTTGTGAAACGGGAAATAAAACCCCCCAATTAACTTTAGTTTTTTTAACAAAAACAAAAACAATAAAAAACATATTAAAAAACAATAAAATTAACAGGGAAAAAAAAATCCATAAAGCGGGCCGCCCCACCCCACAAATATAATAAAAAAAATTATTTAAAAAAAATAATATATAATTCAAAACATAAATATATAAAGGTTTAAAAAAAATTGTTAAAAGCTTTGGGCTTTAAAAAAAACAAAAAAGGGCATTAAGAAGAAATATAAAAAGGACTTCTGACTCCTTTAAGTACGTAGACATTGAAAACGTTTGAGTGTGAATTTTGGCTTGGTTTATCTTTTAGTTGTTACATGTGACATCCTTCAATGCGTTTTGCCGTATCAAATGTACTGTTCAACCGAAGCTTCTTCACCCAACCTTTTATATTTATCCCTTCTCTCCTAATATGAATTTTTATATTTTTTTCTGAATTGTATTAGAAATTTAAATGAATTACAAATTCTATTCTTGCTAATTTTAATCTTGCCCTCTTGTCTTTTTTTTCATATATCTCTAGATCTATAAACTCTGTTCCCTTTATATCCATAATACAACAACTACAAGTATTCACATACAACACTACTACATCATTCACCAAAACAACATGAAACAGATCAATCAAACTGATATAATCATATATAATAATATATGATATTTGTAATGATAAATATAATCATATATATATGATATATATATATATTAGATTTAATTTTTTTTTTTTTTTTCCAAGTCCTTTCTACAGGATAGTCGATTTTCAAATTAAGATTGTTCTGAGGCAATTAGAGCGGTGGATTATGCTTCTTCGCTCCGATGAAATTTAATTATCGAGTTTACCATCTAGTATTTAACCAGTTCAGCATACTTGAGGATGTTATCCACGTGGTAGTAAATTTAATCATGTGTAGAGTTTTGCATGGAAAAAGCGGCAGCCGTTTACTCACCCTTGAATTCAGTGATTGCCGTATGCAGTCCTTGAGTCCGAATCGGTAGACCATTATCAGCCACCGCCCTACATCACAACACACACACACCGACACCACATACACATCACGACACACACAACCACCACAACACACACTAAACACACATATATATATTATAATCATACTTATATATTATATATATATATAATATATATATAATATATATATATAACCTATATATTATATATTATATAATAAGCGGTTTTAAACCCTTGGCTGACGTCACGAGTGGGCACGAGGAGGACTACTACTATTCCAGGTAGATATGTGAGTAAACCACAGTAATACTAGCAAATAATTATATATATATAAAAAAACAATGATAAAAAAAAATAAATTAAATACGAATGGCACTTATATTTCCAATCAATCAATACAACAATAATAGAAAACCTTCGTCTATCACAGATGAAGCATACAGTAGCTCTGATCAAACATGAAATTAACCTCAAGACTTTTCTGACACCAGGTATACCCAGGGCCCCACGGTAAAACGATTCTCCGCGATTTTGGCGTCTGCATCTTGGCACGGTAACATTATCTAATAAAACCGATTGTAAGTTACTACAAATCAATGAATATACAAACTCATAGCGCTTAAAGTATCTTTAAACATATCATCATCATCATCAAGGGGCTAACGCCGACGGGGGCGCATGGCCGCATCCACCCTTCGCTTCCAAGCCACGAGGATCCCTCGAGGCGAGTCTCCAGGCAGGCACACGGCCCATCTCTAATTCCTCGCGACAGGTCTCGTCGAGCTGCCCAAACCATGATCTCCTAGGTCGTCCCACAGGCCTCCTCCACCCAGGGTTGTCTCGCAGAGAGAAACTTGGGCAAGTCGGAAGCTAGGTGGCCATATAGCCTGAGTTGGCGATCCCAGATTATGCAAGTAACAGGTCCCATGCCAGTCTCAGGTGTAACCGCCGGTTGGACACGTGGTCCTGCCAACTGTACCCCATGATCCGGCGAAGGGACTTGTTACAAAAGGCATCAAGGCGAGATTTTCAAGGACACTGGATAGCGTCCAGGTTTCGCTTCCATAGAGCAAAACTGGCAGTATCAAGGCCTTGAGACAAGCGGCTTGCATAGTAACCGCAGGGTAAAAAAGTATTTTTTTGGTAGGGTTTTTTCCCCACCCTTTCCTTTCCACGGAGAATATCGGTGTTCCCTTTTTTTTGGGTAATCTTTCCTCTTTTTTACCCGGGGGTTTTTTTGGGGCCGGGCATGATTTGGGGCTGGTTTGCCCCCCCAGTGGTTGGTAGGCAGTCGGGGGTGAATTTTCCTTCCCCAAGGGAAAAACAACGCCCCGGCCGGGTTGACTCAAACCCCTCAAAAACTCAGTTTCCCGGTGGGTGACAGTTTTGAGTGCGATGCTCAAAACCATATATATTATTATATATATATATAATTATATATTTAATATATATAAAATTATTACCCACACAGTGTGTGTGTGGGTGTGTGGGGTTTTTTGTGGGGATTGGTGTGTGTTGTGTGGGGTGGGGTGGTGTGTTATGTGTTTTGTGTGTATGTGTGTGGTGGGTGGTGTGTGTGTGTGTGTGTGGGGGGTTGGTGTGTGTGTGTGTTTTGTGTGGTGGTGTGGTTTTTGGGTTTTTGGGAAAACTATATTAACTTTAAAAATTATATAATATATATTATTTTAATATATATATATAATTATTTTTGGGGGTATTTATATATAAAATATTTTATATTTTATATATTATAAAATATTATATATATATATATTCATCATCATCATCATCAAGGAGCTAACCCCGGAGGGGGGGCGCTGGCCGTTTCCCCCCTTTTCGTTTCCCCAGCCACGAGGGATCCTTCAAAAGGCAAGTCTCCGGGGGCAGGCAACGGCCCATTTTTAATTCCTGCGACGGGTTTCTCGCCCGAGCTCCCCCAAGCCATGATCCCTGGGGACCCCCCACAGGCTCCTCCACCCGGGGGTTGTTCGCAGGAGAGACAACCTGAGGGGCCCCAGGGTCGCCCAATAGGGAGGCGAGTGGGTTTGGCCTTATACCCTGATTTGGCGACCCCGGATTTATCCCTTGTAACGGGCCCCCATGTAATTCACGGTGTAAAGCCGGTTTGGACACGTGGTCCTGAAAAACTGTCCCCCCATGATCCGGGGGAAGGGACTTGTTCCCAAAAGGGCATCAAGGCGAAAATCCAAGGGCGGGGATAGCGCCCGGGGGTTTCGCTTCAAAAGAGAAAAAAAGGAAGTTTTCAAGGCCTTGAAGACACGCACCCTTGGGTTTCCTTTTTCCCTAGGTCCCCGAAATCCCCAAACCCGTTTCTTGTTGATAAAAGTTCAGGGGCTCCTGTTCCCCAGACCAACCCGTCTACTGATTCCTGGTCGGGACAACCCAGAGAAAATGGACTATGTTTACCAAGGATGAAAAAACTTTCTGGCCTTCAAGCCCTTTTTTCGCCGAAAAGCAGGATGGGATAAAACGGGTTTCCCCCTAACGGGGCCCCCAAAAAGGTCCTGAATTTTGGGTCTTGGCCCCAGGAGACCTCTAGGCCTAGGGGCTTCGCCTCTTTGGCAAAATGCACAAGGCCCCCAAAGTGATCCAAGGACTCGGGATAGGTTTTGGAAAAACACCCGTCGGCAAAGTAAAGGGGCCGGACCTTATATTGCCTAGATTTTGCTCTGCACTGATTTTGGGCTAGAAAGCTCTCCCCATTACCCAGCCCAAACCCAAGTGTTGAAAAGTGTAGGTGCAAGGACACCCCCTTTGCCCACCCCTAAATTTTAACAGGGAAGAATTTTCCAAAATTTACCCCTCCCAACTTTACAGCACCTTAAAGTACCATTTTTATAGGGGCCCTTGCTACGGGCCCCAATAATCTGTGTGGGGAATTCCCCTGAGCCTCGGGGATCCCCCCATAGCGTTTTCCCCGATGCCCCCGGGGTCAAACGCCCTTCTTGGGGTCGATGTAGGCTGCAAGCCCCCCACGCCCAAAAACCACGACGGCGTTCCAAAATTACCCCGAAGGCTAGTATACGGTTTTATTGTGGACTTGCCAGTTCTGGTGCCTCAGTAGGGGGTTTGCGGATCCGTTTCAAAAGGGAATTTGGGGGGGGAAAACCCTTTGCCGGTATGCTGAGCAGTGAAAATCCCCACGGAAATTTTGCTACGGGCCCCAAATCGACCCCCTTTTCCCCCTTTCCCGGGAGAGGGATGCCCACGCCCCTCAGCAGGTCGGGGGGAAATGGTACCAGACTGCCAAATGGCAGCCCAGGCCTGTATGCAGGCCCCAAAGCCATAGGTTTTAACCCCACCCTTTTAAACCCATTTCCCCAGCAAGGTATCACATATGCTGCAGCTTTCCCATTTCTTCAGTTTTGGAAATCGCCAGCCTAACCTCTGTTAGGGTGGGGAGGTTCCCCCGTGTGGGGGGGGTTCGGCACAGGCACTGAGACATCGTTTGGCATCCAAGAAAATTTTGGAGAGTCCACCTGGTAAAAACGTTCAAAGTACTCACCCCAAAGGGCACAAAACCCCAACATAATCGGGAGATGATCCTTTATGCTAATCAAGGATCATTTCATCTTTGAGGGGGGCTTGGGGAAACAGTTTTCTCGGGCTTGGTAGGCAGGGGGGAAGGTCTTTTACCAAAAAAAGGGCCCTTTTGGGACCCCTCGCAAGTTTCCGGGGGGGGACTTTTTTCCTTGTCCTTCCCCAGCAGTGTCCGAGCCCTACGCACCATGGAAACGACGAAAAGATTTGTTTTCCCCTTTTAAACCCAAAAGTTTTGCGAAAACCCCTTCAGTGGCCTCTAATGTCTCCAGGGAGATGGTATCCTGCCTTTTTCCTTGGGGTACGCCAATGGACTCCTGAGCTGTTCGAGTGTTACGCATTTGAAGGACTCCCCAGGGGGCAAGGGCCCGTGGGTTTGCTGGTTCTGCGAACGGTCAGAGATTCCCGTGGCAAAACCCACGGGCCCACCCCTTTCCCCCCTTTAGTCTGCCCAAGTAAAAACACCTTGGGGTTTCCAAATGGGGGGGACGGGGAGTTTTGAAGGGGACCCGCAGGGTACCCAAAAAAAGCAGCCTAGGGGTTCGGTCCCACAAAAATGGGGCACCCCGGGGAAAACCCTGCAGTTCGGAGGATCCTCCATCGCGTGCTGACAAAAAGGGTGGTCGACCCTCCTTGGCCACATTACCCGTACCCCTTTACCAAGCCACCCCCCGATGCGGGTTTGGAGCGTTGGAAACCAGGAGCCAGAGTTTCCTCATTTTTTTGGGACCTAGCAAAGCCCCAAAAAGAAGGAGGCTTTTCTCGCTGCTGGGATCAGCCCCCGAGCAGGGGGGCCCGGACAGACTTTCTCGTGGGCCGGGCTCGGTCAAAACCCGGATACCGCTTTTAAGTGCCCAGAAAAGGGCCAATGTCTCGCCAGGGGCAATCTTTTCTCCCAAAGGGAATGTTTTTTGGGGCCCAATTAAGAACGCCTTTTTTCACTTTCGATTTTTTTTACATGTGTGTGTGTGTGTTGGGTGTGTGGTGTTTTGTGGGGTGTTGTGTGTGTTGTGTGTGTGTGTGGGGGGGTTTTGGGTGTGTGTGTGGTTTTTTGGGGGTGTGCGTGCTTTTGCGTGCGTGCGGGGGCGTGCGTGGGGTGCGTGCGTGTGGTGGTGTTTTCCCCGTGTGTGCGTGTGCGTGCGTGTGTCCCGTTTTCGTGCGGGGGCGGTGCGTGTACTTTTTTATAATAATATATATCTATAGTATATTTATATATCATATACTGTGTGGGGTGTGGGTGTGTGTGGTGTGTGTGGGGTGTGTGTTGTTGTGTGGGGTGGTGTGTGTGTGGGGTGTGTGTGTGGTGTATATATGTGTTTTGTATAATATTATATTATTTTAATATAAAATTTTATAATATAATATATATATATAAAAAGGGTTTTATAACACACAAACACAAAACCACACACACACACACACACAAAACACACACACACACACCCCACACAAACACACACAAAACAAACCCCACACCACCCCAACACACACACACACACAAACACGATAACACATCACACACAACACACACACACACACACACACACCCCACACAAAACACACACACAAAAAATAATGATGATGATGATGATGAGGGATGATGAGATGATGAGATGATGGGATGATGATGATGATGATGATGATGATGATGATGAGATGATGATGATAAATGTGTTAAATTTTAAAATAAGTAAAAAAAAAAAATTTTTGTAGTTAGTATTTAAAATTATTCTCCCCCAAATTTTTTTGGGGCCCATGAATTTTAAAAATTTGGTTTCCTTTTAGTGGCTCCATTCGACAAACCCTTTCCCCAGTCATGGGAAAATTTTAAATCCCCAGAGAAGCTGGGAAAACAGGTCAAGATTTAGGGAAATTTAAAAAGGTAAGTTTTCCCGTCTCCCCAAAAAATCATAAGTTTTTACCCCTAATTGTCAAAAACCCTAATAAAACCCTATATTCACCGAATCAGTAACCCAGTCATTATTAATTACCAACCAGCCAACGGGAAATTTTTACCTAATAAAAATGTATAGTGTTTTAACCAAAAAACCTTTGTATATTTATAATCTCAAAAACATTCTAAAAAACAGGAATTACAAAATAGTAATTAAACGCATACTACAAAAATGCTTTAGGTAAATAGAATGTTTAAAAGGGGGCCCGAAACCTTTGGTGTTTTTTAATATACTGCATTTGGGATTGGGAATTAAAATATCAAATAAAGTGGGTACAAATTCTTGGAAAAGAGTAAAAATTAAAAAAAACCCCGCACAAATTGCGAGTAGGAAAAATTTTTTTAGCCAAAGGGAAAAAAACCCCCAAAGATCAGTGATTAACTACCATCCCTTAGGTTTTCAAGTATATAATCCAAATACAGCCATAACAAAGAATTGCAATCAAATATTTTCAAAAATAAAATTCCATACTAAAAAGTATCATAACTCCAGAAGATTATATATTTTTTTGAAAGGGAAAATTTAAAAGACTTTTTTTTTTTTTTTTTTTTTTTAGGGTTATCAATATCAGAAATATATTTGATCCAATATGAATGGTTTAAAAAAAATCAATTTCCCCAAACTAAAGTAAAAAACAAAGTATTTAAAAAAAATACTGCCCCCAAAAAAAGTAAAATTTTTATGTAAGAAATTAATTATTCAAATAAAGAAAAATTTGGGCATTTTGGTTTAAAAAAAAAACAGGCCATTGTCCCTTTAAATTTCAATCAGGAATCAAAGCATTATCTAAATTTTTAAATAATAAAAACTAAATTATTGTTGCATTATTTATGGTTTAAAAATATTTTCTAATTTTAAAATTTCGAGGATCTCTAGAGGAAAAAGGGGGTATGAAAATACCCCCAAAAAGGGCATAAAACCCTTTTAGAAAGTTATTTATGTTTCAAAAACCTGATCCAAAAAAAAATTTTTTCCCAAAGGGTTTAAAATATACTCGGGGAAAAATTCCTGTTTATCTATTTGACCCAAGAGCCTGGATTGCTCTCCCCCGGGTTTACAGTCGAGTTTATAAAGCATGCCCGTTGCAGGATTGAGAAAGGGGGGTCTCCCCCGATGAATGCCCACGGTTTAAAAACACCCACTGCCAAATTGTGCAACAAAAATGTATTTCATTCCGAACCATCGGGCCCCCAATATGAATAAGAAATATGCCCGCACAGTTGAGAAATAGGTCCCCCGGGGGCCATATAATTTGGGCCCGTGTTTTGAAACCCTGAAAGGGCCCAGTCAAAGTTCTCGGAAAAGATTTCTAGAAAAACCCCTTATGGGTTTGTACCGTGGAATAATTGTCGGATTTACTTTTTGTTTTGTCCCCCTAGCACGGAGACATTTTAGTAATTTTGTTTCCCAAAAGCCGCCCTAAGTATGGATTTTGTTTCCCCTTTTAATCTTTTAAAAGTTGGGAAGTAGAAATACGGCCATTTTAAAAGGGCCCGGGGACTGCTTGGGAAAATTTACTCGAGGATGGGGGGCCCAAAATTACTGTACGGAAACCCCTTTTTTCAGGCCCCGCATTATCTCCCCAAAACGAAGGAAGGTTTTGGGTTCTCTTCTTCAGAGTCTTTATCCCTTTTTTTTTTTTAGATGTGGCTCAGGAGTCGTCTCACCCCGCCTTACTACATTTTTTTTTTGGGGTTTGTCTGAGTTTAGCTCTTGAAATCTAAAAAAATATTTGGGGGAAAACATTTCTCTTGAAGAATACGTAGATGCTGGATTTTTGGGGGTTTTTCCCGTTTTTTTAAAGTCTTTAGATGGCATCTACAAAACAACTTTGTCTTTCCCCGTGTATCAGAAAAGGGCCATATTTAACCCAGTTTTCCCTTTATATCCCCAAAAATACCCAAAGGGAAAAATTTGATGGCTTAATCTCTTTTCCATAATTTTATGTGTTTCATAATCTGCGTATTTTTCCCGTATCTGACTTTTAGACGAATTTGTCAGAGTTTATTGAACTGAAATTGGCTGACCAGGTATCACGTCCCCTCAAATAAGAAGACCTCTAGCTGAACCTTCAGATTTAGTAGGATTAACCGAGGTAAAAACGACACAGTCCTCATCGGGATTTAATAGGGGGTGTTCCCCAAAAGGGTCAAACCCGCTGGTTTGGGTAAATTTATACCAATTCCGTTCTGTTTCATCCTTTTCCCGTGGAAAAAAGCTCAAATTGAAAGGGGGTCTCTTGCAGCCCGAGCCTTCATCCCTACAAAATTCCTTCAAAGAGTTTAAAAGCAAATCTTTAGGGACAGGGCCCCATTTCCTTTAACATCCGTTGCCCCAATTTCGTCTTTATTGATACGGGGTACTTTTTGGGAGAGATGTGGTTGAAGTATGAGAATGCTTTAATTCTGTTGTTCAAATGGGTTTTTTTAGTTTTTTTGGGTTTTTTCCTGCGAACAATATCTTTTATTTTTATCTAGGGCTTTTTCCCGATTTGACTACTTGCAGACTTAGTTTCCTTCCATTTTTTTTTGAAAGAACACCATTTTTACAAACCGAGGGAAACACTTCCCCAGAATCTTTTGGAAAATAACCCTCTTTTTCCCCTCGGGAATTTCGATTTTATCCCTTTCCCTTTTTCGGCTTTTTTGATACATTTTTTGTCAGTGATTTTGGTTTTTAGGTGAACCAAAAAGTATTTTTTTTTCAACCTGTTGAAGAATTCAGAATTTGCAAATAATATTGTACAACAAAAATCACATGGGGTTTCATTGGTTAGAAGAAAGGCCCGAGGGAACTTTACAGCATGAGGAGTCAGTATGTCATGAAATTTTAAATTTACCTTTTTTTTTCTGAAACAAACCCCCCCTTTGAATTACAACAAAAAATTTACATAATGAAGGAAGTAAAAGTCATCCCTTTGGGTGCAACCTTTGTGTTTTTTTCAAGACAAAAAAGTTATTTAAAAAAGGGCCAATTTTAGGGATGGCCCGAACCAAAATTTTTTTGTAAAAAATTTGGGAAGGGGTATGCTCTATGAAATTTTGAAAGAAGGGCAGCAATATTTGTGGTCGGTTTCGCCACTTAGGCCAAGGACACAGTAAGGATCCCCTTGGGACGAATTTCTGGTGTATTGCTGACAAATGTGTATTTCATCTACAAACCCCCGCGGTTCCCGGCAAACCCCAGGGCTGAGTTGGGGAGAGCACACTGTAATTTTTTGGTTTTGCAGTTCACCTTTTCACCATTTTGGTAAAACAAACCCCCGGGATTTTCTGGGGCACCCGTTTTCTTACTGTGAAGGCGGGGAGACACCATTTTCCAAAGAGTTTTAGCAGGCTTGCCGTTTAAAAAACCCCGAGACTTGATTAGCGTTTTCCACAAGACTCTTGGGGCTTAATTAACGGGTGCATTCTTTTCTCCAGGCTTTTTCCTCGAGGACAGGGAGGGTTTTGGCTGTCTCCTATAAACGCTGAAAGGGTTGGGAAATTTTTCCATCATTTATTCCAATTTTTTTAAACCTGACCCTTTTACCCCCGGGACCCCGGTTTTTACCTCGACCCCCGAAATTTGGGCCTCGACCCCGACTTTTGGCCCCGAAACCCTTTACTTTTTTAAATCGACCTCGGCCCCGGGCTTGAGCTGCATTGTTTAAACTCGAAGTTATTTGGGTAACAAAGATCGTCAGGAGGGAATCGTTATCAATGGTGTAAGACAAAAAAACTCCTTTAGCAGTGATACAGCTCTCAGGCCACATCTGTAAAGCCCTAAAAAAGTTTTTGAGTGTGTGGAAGCCAGCGAAGTTTTGTCCTGATGTAAATGAAAGAAAACAAAAAGCATTGGTTTCAATTGCCCACTGAAACAAGGAAAAAATAAAACCTCCTCAATCATTGGGAGCTTTGTCCCCTAGGGTTTTTGAAAGAAGGAAATCAGAGCAGACGGACTAGCAAAAGATGACTCTAAAAAATCCGAAAGGTAACAGCCCGCAAACTTAAGAAATAAAAATCAGACTACTAAAACCTTTGTATGCGACCCCCCTATAGGGCTGCGAGCCGGACAGACCCAGACCGGCCCCAAGTAGAGGCCGACCGAGGCTCACTGGTTTCCCAGAAGAGTGGGGAAGGACGCCAGCTTCTAGAACAGCCCCCGAACGAAAGTCAAATTCCCGGAAGCAACCCGTAGAGATACAATAGAATGCAAGCAAGCTCGAAGTAAACCGAGAAAATCATCCTTGAAAAATTTAAAAATTTCAAAAGCTTTGAACAGAAAAAAAAAATACTTTGCAAACACCGCCCTTGGGGGGTGGCACAAAAAAAAAAAAAAAAAAAAAAAAAAAAAAAAAAAAATAATATTAAATATATTTAAAATATTATATTATATATGAATATAAATTTAAAAAATATATAATATAAAATATATTAATATATGTGGTGTGTGTGTGTGTGTGTGGTGGTGGTGTGGGTGGTGTGTGTGTTGGTGTGTATATATTATTATATATTAATTTTATATAATATAAAATATAAAATTGTTAAATTTCTATCAAACATCTTCTATATTGTATATATACACATACATAACATATATATATACATATAATACACTAATATGAATATAGTATTGTTTATAATCTATACTAATCTTTTGTCTATCTATTACTATTATCTATTATTTATATGTTGTGGTTGTACTATTAAAACATATACTGCATATGAAACATTTAAAATATATGTATAATGTGATTATACAATATATATATATATATTATATAATATATATATATATTATATAAAACCTAACATATGAAAATAATACAATATGACACCACACACACACACACCACACACCAAACACACACAAAACACACACACAAAAATTATAATTATATATATTAAAATATATATAAAATATATAATTTTTTTTACAACATATTGATTTCTATACACATAACAACATACATAACATAATATGTAAGTTTTTAAAATTATGCGAATTAGATAGATAGTATTATATATATATAAATATATATATATATATAAATTATATAAAATATATAAATATAAGTATTATCATCTATATATGATATTGCATGACACACACACACACACACACACACACACCACAACACACACACACACACAATAATTAAAATAATATATTTATATAATAAAAAATATATATATATATATATATAATATGGGGGGTATATTAAATATATAAGCTAACATATGCATATATAAATAACACAATACATATCTATACACAAGGTATGTGGTATATTACTATGAATCATAAATATAAATAAAATTTTATTCAAAATACATTAAAAAATATTAGTATACATAAAATTATATTACAAAAAAAAAAAAAATTTTTTAATTTTATAATTATATATATAATATATAAATTTTTTAAAAAAATTTATATATATATTATTTAAAAAAA
>NW_023660755.1:0-10000 GCF_015228065.2 Penaeus monodon
TGAAAAATAATGCATGATAATGATATAATGATGATAATGATGATAAATTGATAGATGAAGGATATACAGAGATAATAATGATGTAACTGATAATAATGATGATAATAACAGGAATTTGTCTATATATAATCAAAAAAAGGTAAAAGAAAAAAATCCCAAAAGTCGAAATAGCGACAAAATCTTGCGAAATATAGCCTTTTGATAGTAAATTCCAAAATGACGTTTTTTTCCATTCATTTCATGATTCTGTCAATTATTAGGGTAATAGTGATAAGAATTACCAGAATTCTAGTAATCATGACAATAATGATGATAAAGTGAGAATAAAGAGAATTTGGATAATATTTGATGATTATTAATATTATTACTATTATCATTATTATTATTATTATTATTATTATTATTATTATTATTATTATTATTATCACTATTATTATTATCATTATTATTGTTATTATTATTATTACTTTAATTATTAGTGTTATATTTTAACTGTAATAATAACAATATTACTAAAAATAAGTATATTACTACTACTAATAATAAGTATAATAATAATAATAATAAGTATAATAATAATAATAATAAGTATAATAATAATAATAATAATAATCATTACAATATTGTTATTAATATTATTATTGTTATTATTATCCTTATCATTATTTTTACTGGTAGTATAATTGTAATAATTATACTAGCGAAATATAGCCTTTTGAGAGTAGACTCCAAAATGACGTTTTTTTTCTATATCAGTTGATGATTCTGGCAATTATAGGGTAATAAGGATAATAATTACCAGAATTCTATTAATCATGACAATAATGATGATAAAAGTGAGAATCAAGATAATTTGGATAACAATTGATGATTATTAATATTATTACTATTATCATTATTATTATCATTATTATTATTATTATTATTATATATTATTATTATTATTATTATTATTATTATTTTTACTGGTAGTATAATTGTAAAAATAATTATTATAACAGTAATTATTACAGTAATAACGATATTAATTAAAATAATGATATAAATAATTATCATAAAAACGTTATTGTTAATATTATTATTGTTATTATATTATATTGTTATACTATTATTATTGTAGTTGTATTAGTATAGTTGTAAAAATATATATTATAACTGCAATAATGATAATAATCATGATAATAATTGCAATAATGATGATAATAATGATGATTATGATGATAATGATGACGATAACGATAATTATGATGATAATCATGATAATAATGATGATAATAACAGGAATTGTGTCCATATATAATAAAAAAGGTTAAAAAAAAAAAAAAATCCCAAAAGTCGAAAAAGCGGCAAAATCTAGCCTTTTGAGAGTAGACTCCAAAATGACGTTTTTTCCATTCATTTTATGATTCTGGCAATTATTAGGTAATAATGATAATAATTACCAGAATTCTATTAATCATGACAATAATGATGATAAAAGTGAGAATAAAGAGAATTTGGATAACATTTGATGATTATTAATATTATTACTATTACGCCGCTGCGTGCGGTTTTACTTCCCGCGTGCGCATCGCGTCAGTGATGAGTGCGGCGCGTGCGGGAATATAGAGCCCCTCGTCTAAGCTGCGGTCAACATTACAGGGAGAAATATTCTCTGACGACGAAGAAGACGGTGATAACGTAGGCAGTTTACATGCTGAATGATTATAATGTAACCGCCAAGTAAAAGTTTTGTTAACAAGGCATTGTGAGGAGTGCCATTGGCGGTCGCACATTTAGTGGGAAAATGTACAGCATTCTCAGACGTATGTACTTGTCTCGCTGGAAAATGTATTGAGGATTGGGTATATTTCATCTTTAATAACAAGGTTAGATGGTACTTTTATGCAAAAAATACATATATTGATACCATTGGTAAGCATTATTTGTCATTAAGAATAAAAATTACACTTTTACATAAGGAAATTTGGTAAAATACTAGCATGTAATGGCTCGGATGCGGTTGTTAGTATTTATAAGCCTCTATCAGAATCTGAATGCTCCTTCCGACAGAGGTGACATGCCCGGAAGACAGCAAATCGTGCCCTGTTACCGTCGTATTTCTGTCTGCGAATGGGAAAAAATAAATAATTGCGAGGAAAGCGAGAAGCAAAACTTGAATGAATGATGGAATTATAAATTCTGACAAATTATCGTGGCAAATGTTTACTATGATGATTGTGTATTGCAGTCATACGAGTAATATCTATTTTATACTACTAATGAAAGACATATTACTGTTTTATCAAATTTTATGTTTTCTTCGCAAGGAACCTCCAAGCTTGATATGGCTATAAGCACCACCAATTCTAAGTCAATCAATGTCAATACATATTTAGTGTTGTGTGAAGTTATGTTATAGCTCCAATTATGATTATAATCACCATTTTTTACATCCTCGCGGTAAATACAGCATCGCGCTTAGTCGAGGGAGAGGGGAGGAGGAGCAGATTTAGGAGAAGGGTGAGGCCTCGCCAACAAGATATGGCATGTTTGATAGGGAGAACAGAGCGTGAGCTAGCGGAACGAGTGGGTGTGAAGAACGATGTGCTACGAAGATCAACAACCGAGGCGAGCATTTCTAAAACTTTCTAGCTATCTAGAACATGGGGGTTTACCTTGGTCAAATGATTGAATGGGTGCGATTTCCATTGTAGATATTCATTAACTATGCAGTTCTTCACGAAAGGAAACGAGAAAAGTACTTCCATGGTGTCGCTCTATTGTTCGCCTCTTCCTCACTTCGCACGTTCATTAATGGTTTTACTATGTCGGTGAAGTCATTATCTCGTGACAAGCAGGGGTATTCCCTGATACCTGTCTGAGGTTGTCCGTTATCTGGATATTGCCTGGAGCATTGTCAGAGTTTTGGAAGGCATCTTTAAATAAATAAGACTTTTTGTTAAAGATGATAGCAACGCTATAACATTTTAACACTTACCATATATTTCCCGTCTGAAAAAACTGCTCAGTTCATATACATTTACTTCAATAATCACCCTTGTATTTGAAAAAAGGGCATTTTGCTTTCTCTAAGTTATGAAAAGAAGCTTTTCCCTCCCTTATTATGAGGTAATGCGAATATTTTTTTCTCCTAAACGAATGCTTTTTTACTTGTCATTTAGAAAATATTGCTTCGGTTGTGGCCTTTTCCCCTTTAGGACTGTGATTTTCAACCCTTTCTCTATAACTTACCTCCTCGACTGTATGTTGCTCGTCATATACCCTTTACTGCCATGTAAAACAAGAATATCTAATGTAGACACACAACAAGAAAGCACCTTTATTTATTTATTTATTTATTTTTTTGCAAAGAACGTTTTGATTAAGAAATATAATATATAGTTGTTGATAACTCGGTTTAAGAAAAGAAAAAAAAAACCGCATCAGTTGGAAAATCACATGCTGTCTGCTAAGATCTATCACATCGCGGGTGCCATGTATATTTTTACTCCCTCTGGTAAAAGTACCCATGGTCAAAAATCTCTGTTTTAGGCTAATTTGTGTGTGTCTTTGTCCAATATGCGAACAATTATAAAAGCTTTATAACATGGGGAGTTATATTATTTTACCTCTTTTTTCATATTTCATAAAAGTTCTTGGTTTTTGATAAAGAGTCAATTGCTAAAAGGGGAAAATGTGTTAACAATTAATCAAAGCCTTCTTTTTTGATTCTTGAAGATAGAAATAGTTTGCATGGGTCTTTAACAGTTTTCGTCACTGCAGCAACTAGTGGCATAGTGAAAAATTATAGGTGAAGGATGTTTTCTTTATTTGGCATGCTTGTATATTAAGTTCTTCAGAAAATGTGGAAGAGGTCGAGTAGCAAGTTTTATTCAGTGTCGACTTAAAGATATTTTCTCTCTTTGTAAAAGATTTAAGAAAATATATGTATGTATTACTTAATAAGTGGTGTCTGAATGTACGTTTCCCGATGAAGTAAATCACCATAGTCCGGCGGTGAGGTGATCGTCTCTTAAAGATAACAACTTATCTAGCTCTATCTCTTGCTGCATATTTGTAGAAAGGCAATGACGGGGAAATCGAAAAGTAAAGTTTGGTTGAATTATACCCGTTGGCAAGGTTATTTGTGTCCTTTTATAATATTTTTCCCATTCTTGTAGGAGACAAAAAAAACATATTTGCTAGATAAATGAAACTACAATCATCAACATCGCCGTAGTCCGACTTAAAGATAGCAACTTATCTAGCCCCGTCTCTTATAGCATGTTTGTAGACTGGTGAGAAAGACCATGGCAGGGAAATCGAGAAGTAAAGTTTAGTTGGATTATTTCCCGTCGGCAAGGTTATTTGTGTCTTTTTACAATATTTTTCCCGTTCCTGTAGGAGACAAAACAGCATATTTGCTAGATGAATGAAACTATAGTAGCCAACATTAGTGGTTACCGTTGCATAGTTCCTTTTCTTCGTATATACTTGTAGGGAGGTACTATAGACAATTTTGTGGAGGGGGAGTAAATTAAATTAAAAAGCTAGTCCACCTTCTGTTCTAATTCATCTTTTTCTTATATCATCATAAACAGAGGATCCCTAATCGATGTTTACCCTGGTCTTTTTATATCAGAAGAGAATGCACTGTATTGGCGTGTACAGAGTTATACATATGGGAAAGCTGAACGTATTTACTAGTTTGCATTGTAGATTGTACAAAATTGAGAGCTGAGGCTGGAACATTTTAGGAAATATACCGCATTGTCCCTTAAGGTTAATTAGCAAAACATAACTGGTTCGGCACGTGGGGACAGGTGGTGGTCCTAGTTGGTAGATAATTAACTGTTCAGGCGGAAATAGAGAGGAAACCCGTCTTGGTCTCGCGCAGATGCGTTGAAAACCCTATTAATGCTCTCTAAATAGAATAAAACCGGTGACTTTCAACCGTTAGGTAATTAAAACTGTTGTATAAGCCTGAAATTTTCAAAGGTATGAGATAGTGGTTATCGCATTTACATTTACACAGAAAATTTAAGCTTGTTATTTTCATTTTATTTGTATTACCGCCTGTTATGATGTGTGTTTGTGAAAGTCATAATAAAGACATTGAGTACAACAAGAGTTTCATGATCCTTTTGAGTGAATTGTATTTTATTTGAAGATGCCTTTGGGATGTAAGATAGCTTATCATCGTCCCGCGAATTAAGAAATTTCTGTTGTTATTCTTATTAGGTTGCACCTGTTATATTATGATTAACCTGTTGTATAAGCCTGCAATTTTCAAACGTGCGTAGTGGTAGTTATCGCATTTACATTTACACAAAAAATATAAGCCTGTTATTCTTATCTTATTTGTGTTATCACCTGTTAGGACGCATGTTTGTGTTTTTGAAAGTCACATTAAAGGCATGTTGGGTACAACAAGAGTTTCATGATCCTTTTCACTGAATTGTATTTTTATTATGAAGATACCTTTGGATGTAAGAACGACTAGTATACATGTTAAAAGAAGAGAGGAGTTCGCAAAGTTTATCAATCGTTCCGCGAAGTTAAGAAATTTTCTGTTGAGATATTCTTATTAGAGTTGCATCTTTGTTATATTATGCATTTGTAAACATTTGTAAAGATATTGATTATGGTCTTTGCAAGTATTTTTTTTTTATATATGCATATGGAGTGAGAAATGGATAGTGTCATATGCATATATTTTTGTCATATTTACGTAATGCGAACATTGTCAATCTTAGTAAGGGTTAAAATGGATTTCCTTTTCTTGGTTACACCTCAAGACGAGAGTGCACCACCACCGTCATTACCTCTGAATAAGAAGAAATGATCATATTATCATCCTCATTATATGGAATTCGGGGCGATATGATTTGTATTTGTGTCTGTTTGTTTGTACTAAAAGCATATATGAAGACCTGTTAGGGTATTTATTATGACAGTTTCATTCATTAGGAGGGTGGTCACTTGTCTGTAACAGGGTCAATTCTCGATCCGGGTACAAGTTCAAACACGATGAATATTGCGGGGGACGGGTGTGGAGGGGAGGAGGGGTGGTGAGGGAAGTGGGTCATCAGTGACACCTGGCATCGGGTTGGATTATGATTGCATCATTCATTAGGATGGGTGATCACTCGCACTTCAGTGCAGGACTGTATTATCTCCTTAAGTAAGACTTGTGATTTGTTTGTTTGCTACTTTTTCTGACTATTATTGCTTTGGGTATGGAGGAATGTGGGGCAGGGGCAGTAGGAAGGGAAGGAGGGTTGGTTTGGAGAGGAGGAGTTGAGGGTGAGAGGAACCCTTTAGGTGTGTGTATTAGACATCATTAGAGGGACATTTATGGATTATGATTAATTAGGAGGGATGATCATTCGTCTGTAACAGGGTCAATTCTCGATCCAGGTACAAGTTTAAACATGGTGAATATTGCGGGGTGGTGGTGGGAGGGTATGGAAGAGGGTGGTGGTGGTGGAGTGTGTGTGTGTGTGTGTGTTGTGTGTGTGTGTGTGTGTGTGTGTGTGTGTGTGTGTGTGTGTGTGTGCGAACGCATTGTATAGTGTTTATACAATCAAAAATAAAAGCATATATTGTATAACGAGTTTTATAATCCTTTACACTTAATTGTATTCTTATCTCTGGTACGTGAGAGAGGAGCAGAAATTATCGGTCATTAGCAGACCTGTGTGACCTATTTATTATTGATTTTGACAATTTCAGTCATTAGGAGAGACGGTTTCCCTCGTCTGTAACAGAATTAATTCTCGATCTCGGTACAAGTTTAAACATGGTGAATATTGCGGTGTGGGTGGGAGGAACCGCGGGTGAGTCATCTGTAGCATCTGCCTACGGGTAATGATTTCAGTTACGGATATTGGTCATCTTTCTGTTATGATGTACTATTTTGGACTGTAAGGTATGTATGTTAGCCATCATTAGCTATGGTTTAGTGGTTACCTCGTGATCATTAACCTGCTTTCACTCTCGATAAGGTTGTGTGATTACGCGGTGATCATTGATCTATGTCAACCTGCATTGGAGGAGATCCTCGTCTGTACATCACTGGTTATGAGTAATGATTTCGGATACGGATATTGATTAGTTAATCACTTTCAGTGGTCATCTTTCTGTTATGATTCACCATTTCAACCGTAAGGTGTGCGCGTTAGCCATCGCTAGCTATGGTCTAGTGGTTGCCTCGTGATCATTAACCTGCTTTCACTCTCTATAAGGTTGTGTGGTTACGCTGTGATCTTTAATCTATGTCACCTGTCACCTGCATTGGAGGGGATACTCGTCTGTAGCTCATCATTTGTTTCATTATTTCTCTTATGATGCATCATGTACGAACATAAAATGCATATGTGAAATAGGTTAATGATTTCCGGGTATTGATTATGTTGTTGTGGACATTGGTTGCGGTTTGCGGTTTGTGGTTTCGTCAAGGTCACTGATTACGTCACGGTCACTGACCTACTTTCACATTCATGTACGTGTGTGAATGTGCAGCGTTCTGTCCCTATACACACTACTTATATATATATATATATATTATATATATATATATATATATATATATATACTTATCTCTCTCTGTATAGATTTGTGTGTATGTATATATATATATATATATATATATAATATATATATATATATTATATATATATTATATATATATATAATATATATTATGATATATATAATATATATATTTGTATGTTTGCATATATATATATTATTATATATATCTATATATATATATATATATATATATATATATATATATAATATATAATATATATATATATGTGTGTGTGTGTGTGTGTGAGTGTGTGTGTACACATTTATCCCACTCTCTCTCTTCTCCTTATCTCTCTCTCCTTTCATCTCTCTCTCTCTCTCTCTCTCTCTAGATATATATATATCTATTATATATATATATATATATATATATATATATATATATATTATATATATACAATATACATATATATATATATATATATATATATTATATAATATATATATATATTATACATATATATATAAATATACATATTATATATATACATATTATATATATATATATATATATATAGATATATATATATATATTCATATATATAAATATATTATATTATATATATATATATAGCAATATACATTCATACTATATATATATATATATATATATATCATATATATATATATTATATAATATATATATAATTAAATATATATATATATGCACATATATATATACATATATGTGTATATATATGTATATATTTATATATATATGTGTGTGTGTGTATGTGTATATATTTATATATATTCATATATATATATAAATATATTGTTACGCCGGCCGCCTCGTCTCTCTGCCACCAACACAAGGCAGGCTAGGCAAACGGCGTGTTATCCACAGGGTTGTGAACACTGAACAGTTCCAAGAGGCACCGAGCACCACAGCATCCCAGAACACTACAGGGGAAACGCCACGTGGCGAGGCAGGGCACGAAATAAACACACGATGACAGTCTTTCCTTTATTTACACAAGTTATTTACCCGTACACTTTTCTATAGGCACAATACAGGGGGGACACCAGCATGTCACACTGCACGATACAGCTTATCACAGGGCAACACAAAGTTTATATCAGGTCACAAGGGCACACACGAGGTCTTCACAGGAGCAGCACCCAACTCCGTCCCTCGGCTTGTTCCTCCGCTCCTCCGCTCACAGCCAGTTGCGTCATGTTTGCCCTTCGTGTTAACACATGTTTAGGTCATCCTTTTCATGTTAACACATGTTTCGCACAGAGACAAAGACCCACTGGCGTAGCACTATCCCCCCTATCAAGCAGACGACCCGTCTGCTCTGACATACCTAAACCTGAAACAAACTACAGAAAATTTAAATAAAATTAGTCCTCAGGAATAAACAAAATTCTTTCATCCAGCGTGGCTTTCTTCGATCTCGCTGGGGTCGCTCTGGAGGAGGTGTGGGCGGCGGTAGATTGGCAGTAGCACCCAGAGGGGTATCTCCTGTCCCAAGACCTGGCTCATGGTCACCATTGACGTCTGCTGCATCGCCCTCACCGTCCAAATGCTCGTCCTCATCTCGGTCAGCGTCTGCCACGTCCTCATCGCCGCTACTGGGGCTAACGTCATCTTCTTCACCATGGCCCCAAGAGTAGCTTCCTGGCCCATGGTAACGCCAACAGCCGGTGCGCCAAGTCCTCGAGGAAGTCAGGCAACGGCCCCACACCAACCAACTCCTCGCTCCCCGACGACTCTTCTGGATGCTCCACTTCCTCACAAGTGCCCAGCTTTGCACCAGCTGGCACCTTCAGGTCCTTATTGGAGAAGTTAGCTACCAACACTGTAACTAGCCCTCCCCTGGTCCAACAAGGCTCCGCCCAACCACTACCCCATCAGCCAGCTGCAGGTTTTGGATGGGCTCCACGAGGCCATCTACTCCACGCATTACTCTTGACAGTCGACACCGGATTCTAGACTCTGTCCTGGGGGCAAAGGTGCAGTCGCTCAGCCGTAACTACCTCTGCCACAGCCAACCTCTGGAAGCAAGGGCACATCTTCACAGTGCACCCTCACCAGCTTCCGTCCAAGGTCGACACACGCCTTACTCTGCATCAGGTAGTCAAGGCCCAGCAAGCAGTGCTCGTCCAGATCGGCCACATACACCGGTAGCCGCTGCACCTGCTGTCTATGTATATATAATATATATATATATATATATATATATATATATATATATATATTAATATATATGTGTGTGTGTGTGTGTGTGTGTGTGTGTGTGGGTGTGTGTGGTGTGTGGAAGAAAAACCACAATACAAAAACTAGATTTATTGAAAATGAGACTACAGTTTCGAAATCCACCTGGATTCCATCCTCAGTTCTGAAGAGGAAAGAGAGAGAGAAGGAGTATAAAAGAGAGAGAGGCAAGTCGGTAACCCGGGCAGGTGAGGACAGACG
>NW_023660756.1:0-7500 GCF_015228065.2 Penaeus monodon
TATTATATTTATATTTTTACCTTGTACACTACAGTATTACAGACTACTGTACAATGTTAGATATATGTAAAACTGTATCATGATTGCCCACGCCTTAGCAGATACCCGGGGTGGTAAATAACTTACTTAACTTAACTTAACTTAACTTATATCATATCCACTCTACCGCACTTAACGCAAACTGAATGGGCGAACGAAGCTGCTGAAGCTTGTACGCCATGACTGTAATAGAGGCGAAGATACCATTACTTGTTAGAGAAGAGGAGGACGCACCAATATCTTAAGTTTCCTTTTATTGTATTTTTATATTAGTGTATATAGTTTCAAAATAATAAATGATGGAAGCCTATCCGAATAATGAATTATGGAAGCACATCTCAATATAATGTGCTACGTCTATCATCACAAGGAGCACCAGTGTCAAGGGATGTGGACTTGAGGAAACAAAGAAAGAAACTATAATTCAGTTATAGCTAAACGTTTTATTTTAATTAATATTTTTTTTAAGTTATTATCATTTTTAAGAAGAATCTTCATCTTTTAAGATTAATCTATAATTTTATTAATATTCTCACTTAGAGCCATTAGGATTTGGCCAAAAATATCAAATAAAAACATTACACGTAAGATACGCACCTTGCTTCCTGTGCTCCTCACCTTTTCGATTAGTAGCTGCTGCAGCTGAGGCAGGGGGCACCCTAGACGGGGCTGCTCTCTATTTTTTATGTGTTTCATGGATTATACTGGAACTAGTGATACTGCAGCTAGTGATACTGCAGCTAGTGATACTGCAAAATTTATGTATTTTGGGTTGTGAGAAGTGGTTTATTATGGCAAAGTATTCATCTCGATGCATTACATTCGAGAAAGTGAATAATAGTGTGATGATGCTCTTTTCTTTCTCTCTTTTATATATTGGCTTCCATTTAAAAGCCCGTGAGCAGCGGAGTTCAATTTTTTTACTTTTTTAATTGGTAATGTTCTTTGAATTTTTAAAAGGGAAACTAGTTTACAGTTCTTTTTAGTAAGTCTATTTAGTGAGATTTGACTCTTATTCTATTAACTTTTTATTTATAATAAAAGAATTCGGGTGTTTTGTGATGTTTATTTTACTTTCTTAAGCGAATGGAAATAAAAATTTTGCTGTTGACCTGTAAATCATTAGGAATCGATGAGCTTTTGCTGATGACTTGTAAATCATTAAACATCGATGACTTTGCTGATGATCTGTAAATCATTAGGAATCGACGATTTTTTGCTGATGACCTGCAAGGTAGTAAATCTTTAAAATTTCGAAATAACCTTATCTTAATTCCTTCACACGTGGTGAAATTCCGTGCTCGTTCCTCCTCGCTCAGATTACAGCTTATCATTCTTTTGTCTCGCTGGATCATACATTTTACACTACACACCTCCAACATTTGTACATAATCTGCTCCTCATTTCCACAATATTAATTACACATTGACTTTTTCCCGAAGTATACCTCTTTCCCGTACGTAATTAAACGGGTGTTGGCAGTGGAGCGCTACTGTTATAACATGAGGTATAAAGAACTATGTGAATATTTCATTTCATCTGATACATTGGAAGATATACTCGTACTATACCCTAAATTTACTATGAGAGAACAACCGTAAAACAAAAAACAGTGTTATACAAACACAGTCGCAAAAGGCATATGTAAGTTTAAAAATTTTTGTATGATGTATGATTTATATTTCTATTTTACCTTGTACAACTACAGTAGTTACATACTTGTACAATGTCAGATATTGTAAAACTGTAAACGTGATTGCCCACGCCTGAGCAGATGCCCGGGTGGTAAATAAACTTACTTACCTTAACTTATATCATATCCCTCTACCGCCTTAAAGCAAACTGAATGGGTGAACGAAACTGCTGAAGCTTGGGACGCATGACTGTAATAGAGGTGAAGATACCATTACTTGTTAGAGAAGAGGGGGACGCACCAATACCTTATAACAAGCGGGATCTTGAGTTTCCTTTTTATTGTATTTTTATATTAGTGTATATAGTTTCAAAATAATAATGATGGAAGCCTATCCGAATAATGAATTTGGAAGCACATCTCAATATAATGTGCTACGTCTATCATCACAAGGAGCACCAGTGTCAAGGATGTGGACCCTTTAGGAAACAAAGAAAATATAATTCAGTTATAGCTAAACGTTTTATTTTAATTAAATTTTTTTTAAGTTACTATCATTTTTAAGAAGATCTTCATCTTTTAAGATTAATCTATAATTTTATTAATATTCTCACTTAGAGCCATTAGGATTTGGCCAAAAATATCAAATAAACATTACACGTAAGATACGCACCCTTTCTTCCTGTGCTCCTCACCTTTTCGATTAGTAGCTGCTGCAGGCTGAGGCAGGGGCACCCTAGACTGCTGCTCTCTATTTTTTTTTGTGTTTTCATGGATTATACTGGAACTAGTGATACTGCAGCTAGTGATACTGCAGCTAGTGATACTGCAGAATTATGTATTTTGGGTTGTGAGAAGTGTTTATTAGTGGCAAGTATTCATCTCAATGCATATACATTCGAGCAAGTGAATAATAGTGTGATGATGCTCTTTTCTTTCTCTCTTTTATATATTGGGTTCCCATTTGAAGTCCGTGAGCAAGCGGAGTTCAATTTTTTACTTTTTTAATTGGTAATTTTCTTTGAAGTTTTAAAGGAACTATTTTTACAGTTCTCTTTTTAGTAAGTCTTTTTAGTGAGATTTGACTTTTATTCTATTAACTTTTTATTTATAATAAAAGAATTCAGGTTTTTTGGGTGATGTTTATTTTACTTTCTAAGCGAATGGGAAATAAAAATTTTCCCTGTCGACCTGAAAATTTCATTAGGAATCGATGAGCTTTGCTGATGACTTGTAAATCATTAAACATCGATGAGCTTTGCTGATGATCTGTAAATCATTGGGAAATCGACGAGTTTTGCTGATGACCTGCAAGGTAGTAACTCATTAAATTTTCCCGAAATAGCCTTTTCTAAAACCCTTCCAACGTAGTGAAATTCCGTGCTCGCCCTCCTCGCTCAGATTACAGCTTATCATTCTTTTGTCTCGCTGGATCATACATTTTACACTACACACACTCCAACATTTGTACATAATCTGCTCCTCATTTCCACAATATTAAATTTCCATTGACTTCTTCCGAAGTTATACCTCTTTCCCGTACGTATTAAACGGGTGTTTGGCAGTGAGCGCTACTGTTATAACATGAGGTATAAAGAACTATGTGAATATTCATTTCATCTGATACATTGGAAGATATACTCGTACTATACCCTAATTTACTATGTGAGAACTACCGTAAACAAATAACAGTGTTATCAAACACAGTGGCAAAAACATATGTAAGTAATAATTTTTGTATGATGTATGATTTATATTTCTACTTTACCTTGTACAACTACAGTAGTTACATACTACTGTACAATGTCAGATATATGTAAAACTGTAATCGTGATTGCCCACGCCTGAGCAGATAGCCAGGGTGGTAAATAAACTTACTTACCTTAACTTAATCATATCCACTCTCCGCACTTAACGCAAACTGAATGGGTGAACGAAGCTGCTGAAGCTTGTACGCCATGACTGTAATAGAGGTGAAGATACCATTACTTGTTAGAGAAGAGGAGGACGCACCAATACCTTATAACAGCGGGGATCTTGAGTTTCCTTTTATTGTATTTTTATATTAGTGTATATAGTTTAAAAATAATAAATGTGGAAGCCTATCCGAATAATAATTATGGAAGCACATCTCAATATAATGTGTTTACGTCTATCATCCAAGGAGCACAGTGTCAAGGGATGTGGACTTGAGGAAACAAAAAAAGAACTATAATTCATTTTATAGCTAAACGTTTTATTTTAATTAATATTTTTTTAATTTAAACTATCATTTTTAAGAAGAATCTTCATCTTTAAGATTAATCTAATATTTTATTAATATTCTCACTTAGAGCCATTAGGATTTGGCCAAAAATATCAAATAAACATTACACGTAAGATACGCACCTTGCTTCCTTGCTCCTACCTTTTCGATTAGTAGCTTCTGGGAGGCTGAGGCAGGGCACCCTAGACTGGGGGTGCTCTCTATTTTTTATGTGTTTCATGGATTATACTGGAACTAGTGATACTGCGCTAGTGATAAATGGGAGCTAGTGATACTGCAGAATTATGTATTTTGGGTTTTTGAGAAGTGTTTATTAGTGGCAAAGTATTAATCTCGATGCTTATACATTCGAGCAAGAGAATGAAAGTGTGATGATGCTCTTTTCTTCTCTCTTTTATATATTTGGGTTTTCCCTTTGAAGTCCGTGAGCAAGCGGAGTTTTAATTTTTTTTCGTTTTTTAAATTGTAAAGTTCTTTGAAGTTTTAAAGGACTAGTTTACAGTTCTCTTTTAGTAAGTCTATTTAGTGAGATTTGACTCTTATTCTATTAACTTTTTTTTTATAATAAAAGAATTCAGGTGTTTTGGATGTTTATTTTACTTTTTTAAGCGAATGGGAAAAAAAATTTTGCTGTCGACCTGTAAATCATTAGGAATCGATGAGCTTTGCTGATGACTTGTAAATCATTAACATCGATGAGCTTTGCTGATGATCTGAAAATCATTAGGAACGACGATTTTTGCTGATGACCGCAAGGTAGTAAATCATTAAATATTCCGAATAGCCTTTTCTCAAACCCTTCACACGTAGTGAAATTCCCGTGCTCGTCCTCCTCGCTCAGATTACAGCTTATCATTCTTTTGTCTCGCTGGATCATACATTTTACACTACACACACCCCAAACATTTGTACATATCTGCTCCTCATTTCCACAATATTAATACACATTGACTTCTTCCAAAGTATACCTTTTTCCCCGTACGTATTAAACGGGTGTTGGCAGTGAGCGCTACTGTTAAAACATTTCAGTAAAGTAAGACACGAATAATGGAAATATAACAGTATGAATGAAGGATCAGTACTACCACACCTTATATTGTGTATACTTACTGCCACGTATTATATTTCTCGTGTGTAATATGTTGCCACATAGTGTGTAGTATACGGTTTCCTAGTACCTCATTATGGTGTCTATCATATTGCCCCATATTCTATTTTTTGTCTTTTAGTGTTCCATTAAACGTTCCTAAACGCTGCCACAGGGTGTAGTATCATAGTATCAGCCACATACTCTCATTCCGTGTCTAATATACTGCCACTCAAAACCTTGTGGTGTGTTTTTAATAAACTGCCCTATAGTGCCCCCATTACTGTCCTGTCTCATATTGCTTCATTATGTGTTAAGTATACTGCCTAACGGTGCCTCATTACCATGTCTAATGTACCTCCACATACTGTCTTGTCATCGTATCTAATATCTAGCCTTATAGTGTCTCATTATCGTGTCTAATACACACACTTTCTCATAATGTATCATTGTTGTATCTGATATACTGCCAAATAGTGTCTATTTATTGTAACTAGTATTCTAATACACATTGTCATAACTGCCCCAGTTATCTTTATAGAGCAAACATACTACCTCATCGCGTATAATATGTTGTCATAATGTCTCTTATCGTGTCTAAAATAGGGGCCCCATAATAAGTGAAATCCATAAAAACATAGATCACCAATAATGCAGAAATCGAAGCACTCGAAAGATTTTTTATTTTCATGAATCATATAAAGACAAATATATGTTTTTTTAAAACAACAAAAAACAAGCTTGAGTACCCTGCACTGCTTGTCTGTGTTAAAGAAACCATATTATATTTGCTGATAGAAAATTAATTTTAATCATAACATGAATGGAGTTTAATTACTAATGAAAGTCAGTTTACCGAGAAATATTTTGTGTAGGATGATACTGCATGCAAAGAGAAATTTAATATCTTGCCCCTGAGTATTTGTCCTATTTGCTGTTGGCTAGTTGTCTACAAATCATTAAAAAAATAAACTTACTAAGCCATCTGCACAAATATGGTTCTCGTAATGATACGAATTTTCATGATCAGATATGATTTATATTAATCCAAACTTCGTATTTGGATTGGCAACGCATGCATATTTAGTTAGAGAGAGAGAGAGAGAGAGAAAGAGAGAAGAGAGAGAGAAGAGAGAGAGAGAAAGAGAAAGAGAGAGAAAGCGAGAAAGAAAGATATATATAATTATATATATATATATATATATATATATATATATATATTATTATATATATTATTCATATCTCTCTCTCTCTCTCTCTCTCTCTCTCTCTCTCTCATATAATCTAAATATATAAATAAAAAAATATAATTTTATATTATATATATATATATATATATAGAGAGAGAGAGAGAGAGAGAGAGAGAGAGAGAGAGAGAGAGAGAGAGAAAGAGAAAGAGAAAGAGAAAGAGATAGAGAGAGAATGAGAAAGAGAGAGAGAGAGACGGGGGGGGGGTTATACCCGTGCGTGCGGTTGAATAACTATGAGAGACATCAATGTTTTTGTGAGTGACGAAGGACTGTAACATTGCACTCACTGGCTTTCCCGAATATCCCAAGCGCTTGTGGCAGTACTAAAACAATACGTACTTGGCGAATTATTCGGACAACCAGGCAGGTCCTGATTTAATCTTCGTAAAGAACTATTGTGTTTTAAACCTCAATAGAGAATAATGTATTGTGCATCTCACCCAGGAGCTGATCCATTTTCTTCCGAGTCATCAAGTAAGAGGGACGTTTCTGTTAAGATCATACGCACATATTCAGGGAAAATTAGTGTCCTACATGATCCATAAGATGTACATTTAGTGAAAGCTGTTCTAACTCATTTACTTATTACTAGCATATTAATCAAGGGAGGATTTATTCATGACATTGCTTTTTTGATATTAAGGGATCCTGTATTGAAAATATTATTTCCCTATAACATGGAATGTTTAAAGGTTAAAACGTGTAAAATGAATGAAAACCTGGAACCAATTACGTTATTTCCCAATTTACAGTCGTATCGAATAAAACGAATTTGATTTGTACGGAATTTTTCAGACCGTATTATTCGTTTTAGTTGAAGCCTGCCTGTACATCTTCCACTTTTGCTTCACTAAACGTATATTGTTTTCTTACTTTGCTTGCTTTGGTTTATCTTGGGAACCGCTATCGGTTAACATTATTCACACACACACACACACACACACACACACACACACTCACTCACTCACTCACTCACACACACACACACACACACACACACACACACACACACACACACTCACAACACACAACGTTCACATTGCATCAGATATATGTTTGAGATTCTACCTTGTTGGCTTATGATTAAATGTTAATAATATCCCAGGATTTCGGTTTTCAATCAACAGAAACAAGTACAAAATGAAGCCATGAAATTCTGGTATCATTCGCAAAGTTTGTTGGAGACAGATTCACATGAAAAGCGACTTTACAGATATATGTAACG
>NW_023660756.1:12500-18734 GCF_015228065.2 Penaeus monodon
TGAAAACCGAAATCCTGGGATATTATTAACATTTAATCATAAGCCAACAAGGTAGAATCTCAAACATATATCTGATGCAATGTGAACGTGTGTGTGTGTGTGTGTGTGTGTGTGTGTGTGTGTGTGTGTGTGTGTGTGTGTGTGTGTGAGTGAGTGAGTGAGTGTGTGTGTGTGTGTGTGTGTGTGTGTGTGTGTGTGTGAATAATGTTAACCGATAGCGGTTCCCAAGATAAACCAAAGCAAGCAAAGTAAGAAAACAATATACGTTTAGTGAAGCAAAAGTGGAAGATGTACAGGCAGGCTTCAACTAAAACGAATAATACGGTCTGAAAAATTCCGTACAAATCAAATTCGTTTTATTCGATACGACTGTAAATTGGGAAATAACGTAATTGGTTCCAGGTTTTCATTCATTTTACACGTTTTAACCTTTAAACATTCCATGTTATAGGGAAATAATATTTTCAATACAGGATCCCTTAATATCAAAAAAGCAATGTCATGAATAAATCCTCCCTTGATTAATATGCTAGTAATAAGTAAATGAGTTAGAACAGCTTTCACTAAATGTACATCTTATGGATCATGTAGGACACTAATTTTCCCTGAATATGTGCGTATGATCTTAACAGAAACGTCCCTCTTACTTGATGACTCGGAAGAAAATGGATCAGCTCCTGGGTGAGATGCACAATACATTATTCTCTATTGAAGGTTTAAAACACAATAGTTCTTTACGAAGATTAAATCAGGACCTGCCTGGTTGTCCGAATAATTCGCCAAGTACGTATTGTTTTAGTACTGCCACAAGCGCTTGGGATATTCGGGAAAGCCAGTGAGTGCAATGTTACAGTCCTTCGTCACTCACAAAAACATTTGATGTCTCTCATAGTTATTCAACCGCACGCACGGGTATAACCCCCCCCCCCCGTCTCTCTCTCTCTCTTTCTCATTCTCTCTCTATCTCTTTCTCTTTCTCTTTCTCTTTCTCTCTCTCTCTCTCTCTCTCTCTCTCTCTCACTCTCTCTCTCTCTCTCTTATATATAATAAATATATATATATATATATATATATATATATATATATATATATATATATATATATATATATATATATCTTTCTCTTTCTCGCTTTCCTCTCTCTTTCTCTTTCTCTCTCTCTCTCTCTCTCTCTCTTTCTCTTTTCTCTCTCTCTCTCTCTCTCTAACTAAATATGCATGCGTTGCCAATCCAAATACGAAGTTTGGAATTAATATAAATCATATCTGATCATGAAATTTCGTATCATTACGAGAACCATATTTGTGCAGATGGCTTAGTAAGTTTATTTCTTTAATGATTTGTAGACAGACTAGCCAACAGCAAATAGGACAAATACTCAGGGACAAGATATTAAATTTCTCTTTGCATGCAGTATCATCCTACACAAAATATTTCTCGGTAACTGACTTTCATTAGTAATATAACTCATTCATCGTTATGATTAAAATTAATTTTCTATCAGCAAATATAATATGGTTTCTTTAACACAGACAAGGCAGTGCAGGGTACTCAAGCTTGTTCTTTGTTGATTTAAAACATATATTGTCGTTATATGATTCATGAAAATAAAAAATCTTTTCGAGTGCTTCGATTTCTGCATTATTGGTTGATCTATGATTTTATGGATTTCACTTATTATGTGGCCCTATATTAGACACGATAAAGAGACATTATTGACAACATATTATACGCGATGAGGTAGTATGTTTGACTCTATAAAAAACTGGGGCAGTTTATTGGGACAATGTGTATTAAATACATTTACAATAAATAGACACTATTTGGCAGTATATCAGTATACAACAATGATACATTATGAGAAAGTGTGTGTATTAGACACGATAATGAGACACTATAAGGCTAGATATTAGATATGATAAAAAGACAATATGTAGCAGTAGATTAGACACGATGAGGAGACCCTAAACAGTATGTTTAATACTATAATGATATATTATGAAGCTAAATATGAACGATGACAAGACAGTATGTGGAGGTACATTAGACAGGGTAATGGGGCACCGTTAGGCAGTATACTTAACACAATAATGAAGCATATGAGACAGGACAGTAATGAGGCACTATATGGCAGTTTATAAAAACACACCACAAGGCTTTGAGTGGCGTATATTAGACACGGAAATGAGAGTATGTGGCTGTATACTATGATCTACACCCTGTGGCAGGGGTTAGGAACGATAATGGAACACTAAAAGACAATAAAATAGAATATGTGGCAATATGATAGACACCATAATGAGGTATAGGAAAACCGTATACTACACACTATGTGGCAACATATTACAACCGATGAAAATATAATACTGGCAGTTAAGTATACAAAATTAAAAGGTGTGGTAGTGTACTGATCCTTCATTCATACTGTTATATTTCCATTATTCGTGTCTTACTTTACTGAAATGTAAACAGTAGCGCTCACGCCAACACCCGTTAATACGTACGGGAAGAGGTATACTTCGGAAGAAGTCAATGTGTAATTAATATTGTGGAAATGAGGAGCAGATTATGTACAAATGTTGGAGTGTGTGTGTGTAAATGTATGATCCAGCGAGACAAAAGAATGATAAGCTGTAATCTGAGCGAGGAGGACGAGCACGGGAATTTCACTACGTGTGAAGGGTTTGGAAAAAGGGTATTTCGGAATATTAATGATTTACTACCCTTTCAGGTCATCAGCAAAACTCGTCGATTCTAATGATTTACAGATCATCAGCAAAACTCATCGATGTTTAATGATTTACAAGTCATCAGCAAAGCTTCGATTCCTAATGATTTACAGGTCGACAGCAAATTTTTATTTCCATTCGCTTAAGAAAGTAAAATAAACATCACAAAACACCTGAATTCTTTTATTTAAATAAAAAATTATAGAATAAGAGTCAAAACTCACTAAATAGACTTACTAAAAAGAAACGTAAACTAGTCTTTAAAACTTCAAAGAACATCCCAAAATTAAAAACGTAAAAAATGAACTCCGCTTGCTCAGGGACTTCAAATAAAGCCAATATATAAAGAGAGAAAGAAAAGAGCATCATCACACTATTATTCACTTGCTCGAATGTACATGCATCGAGAAATACTTTGCCACTAATAAACACTTCTCCAACCCAAATACATAATTCTGCAGTATCACTAGCTGCAGTATCACTAGCTGCAGTATCACTAGTTCCAGTATAATCCCTGAACACATAAAAATAGAGAGCAGCCCATCTAGGTGCCCCCTTTCCTCAGCCTGCAGCAGCTACTAATCGAAAGGTGAGGAGCACAGGAAGCAAGGTGCGTATCTTACGTGTAATGTTTTTATTTGATATTTTTGGCCAAATCCTAATGGCTCTAAGTGAGAATATTAATAAAATTATAGATTAATCTTAAAAGATGAAGATTCTTCTTAAAAATGATAGTAACTTAAAAAAAATATTAATTAAAATAAAACGTTTAGCTATAACTGAATTATATTTTCTTTCTTTGTTTCCTCAAGTCCACATCCCTTGACACTGGTGCTCCTTGTGATGATAGACGTAGCACATTATATTGAGATGTGCTTCCATAATTCATTATCCGGATAGGTTTCCATCATTTATTATTTTGAAACTATATCACTAATATAAAAATACAAAAAAAGGAAAACTCAAGATCCCCGCTTTTTTATAAGGTATTGGTGCGTCCTCCTCTTCTCTAACAATAATGGTATTTTCACCTCTATACCAGTCATGGCGTAAAAGCTTCAGCAGCTTCGTTCACCCATTCAGTTTGCGTTAAGTGCGGTAGAGTGGAATGATATAAGTTAAGGTAAGTAAGTTTATTTACCACCCTGGCTATCTGATCAGGCGTGGGCAATCACGATTACAGTTTACATATATCTGACATTGTACAGTAGTATGTAACTACTGTAGTTGTAAAAGGGTAAGTAGAAATATAAATCATACATCATACAAAAATTATTACTTACATATGTTTTTTGCCACTGTGTTTGAAAAAACACTGTTATTTGTTTACGGTAGTTTCTCACATAGTAAATTTTAGGGTATAGTACGAGTATATCTTCCAATGTATCAATGAAATGAAATATTCAAATAGTTCTTTAAACTTGTTATAACAGTAGCGCTCACTGCACACCCGTTTAATACGTAGGGGAAAAGAGGTATACTTCGGAAGAAGTCAATGTGTAATTAAATTGTGGAAATGAGGAGCAGATTATGTCAAATGTTGGAGTGTGTGTAGTGTAAAATGTATGACCCAGCGAGACAAAAGAATGATAAGCTGTAATCTGAGCGAGGGGGACGAGCACGGGAATTTCACTACGTGTGAAGGGTTTGGAAAAGGCTATTTCGAATATTTAAAGATTTACTACCTTGCAGGTCATCAGCAAAACTCGTCGATTCCCAATGATTTACAGATCATCAGCAAAGCTCATCGATGTTTAAAGATTTACAAGTCATCAGCAAAGCTCATCGATTCCTAATGATTTACAGGTCGACAGCAAAAATTTTTATTTCCCCTTCGCTTAAGAAAGTAAAATAAACATCAAAAAAACACCTGAATTCTTTTATTATAAATAAAAGTTAAATAGAATAAGAGTCAAATCTCACTAAATAGACTTACAAAAAAGAGAACTGTAACTATTTCCTTTAAAACTTCAAGAACATTACCAATTAAAACGTAAAAATTGAACTCCGCTTGCTCACGGACTTCAAAGGGAAGCCAATATATAAAAGAGAGAAAGAAAGAGCATCATCACACTATTATTCACTTGCTCGAATGTATATGCATTGAGATGAATACTTTGCCACTAATTACCACTTCTCACAATCCAAAATACAAAATTCTGCAGTATCACTAGCTGCAGTATCACTAGCTGCAGTATCACTAGTTCCAGTATAATCCATGAAACACATAAAAAATAGAGAGCACCCCAGTCTGGGGTGCCTCCTGCCTCAGCCTGCAGCAGCTACTAATCGAAAAGGTGAGGAGCACAGGAAGCAGGTGCGTATCTTACGTGTAATGTTTTTATTTGATTTTTTTGGCCAAATCCTAATGGCTCTAAGTGAGAATTTAAAAAAATTATAGATTAATCTTAAAAGATGAAGATTCTTCTTAAAAATGATAGTAATTTAAAAAAAATATTAATTAAAATAAAAGTTTTAGCTATAACTGAATTATAGTTTCTTTTTTCCTCAAGTCCACATCCCTTTACACTGGTGCTCCTTGTGATGATAGACGTAGCAAAATTATATTTAGATGTGCTTCCATAATTCATTATTCGGGTAGGCTTCCATCATTTATTATTTTGAAAACTATATACACTAATATAAAAATACAATAAAAGGAAACTCAAGATCCCCCCTTGTTATAAGGTATTGGTGCGTCCTCCTCTTCTCTAACAAGTAATGGATCTTCACCTCTATTACAGTCATGGCGTACAAGCTTCAGCAGCTTCGTTCACCCATTCAGTTTGCGTTAAGTGCGGTAGAGTGGATATGATATAAGTTAAGGTAAGTAAGTTTATTTACCACCCTGGCTTATCTGCTCAGCGTGGGCAAACACGATTACAGTTTTACATATATCTGACATTGTACAGTAGTATGTAACTACTGTAGTTGTACAAGGTAAAATAGAATATAAATCATACATCATACAAAAATTATTACTTACATATTCTTTTGCCACTGGTTTTTAATAACACTGTTATTTGTTTACGGGAGTTCTCACATAGTAAATTTAGGGTATAGTACGATATATCTTCCAATGTATCAGATGAAATTAAATATTCACATAGTTTTTTTATACCTCATGTTATAAAAGTAGCGCTCACTGCCAAAACCCCTTTTAATACGTACGGGAAAGAGGTATACTTTGGAAGAAGTCAATGTGTAATTAATATTGTGGAAATGAGGAGCAGATTATGTACAAATGTTGGAGTGTGTGTAGTGTAAATGTATGATCCAGCGAGACAAAAGATGATAAGCTGTAATCTGAGCGAGGAGGACGAGCACGGGAATTTCACCACGTGTGAAGGAATTAAGATAAGGTTATTTCGGAATATTTAATGATTTACTACTTAAAAACCTGTCAAAAAGGTCATCAGCAAACCTCGTGTTTGATTCAAATCTCAAAATGATTTACAGATCCCTTTGCAAAGCTTTTTTTTATTCGAAAAAGTTTTAAATAATTT
>NW_023660757.1:0-2500 GCF_015228065.2 Penaeus monodon
TTTTTCCAAAAATAATAACTAGTGATTAACTGTAACCCTTTGCTATAATAATATGTTTATGATTACTGTAGCCGAATAAATTGTATTTATATAATCTTCAACCATTTTCACGTGCGTTGTATTATAAAGTATCTTTAATAATTCAGGAATTGGCCAAATGAAGCATTACAAAGTAAAATACTAAACGCATTTGGCATTTAATTTATTCGGCGGTGTGTCACGTAAGCGTGTTGGCGATCTGAATGGACGGGTTGGTAGGCCTGTGTGGGCGGAGCTTAAACTTGAAATCATTTAACTACTTGCAAGAAACTGCAGACTAGGCTGCAAATTAACTCTAATAAGCAATTGCAGTTTGTAATTTCAAATCTTTGTGATTTACAAAAGGATAAGGCTACTGCAAAAGTTAAAGCAAGAATTTGTCAGCCCACATCGAGTCCCCGAGTAAACACTGGTCAACAAGCAATCATTCCCCAAACCTCCCCCCTCATGTTAAATCTTGCAGCTTTCCCAGTTCGAATTCCGTTGTGGCATGTATTACATGGTACCATGTTCTTCACCAATTGTTTTCTCTTGGCAGACGTGGGACATGAATGTGTTTATAGTGTTTCCTCTTTTATCGCACTTTCAATGTCAAAGTAACCTCTTCTGATTCATCTTTTCCTCAATTCGAAGGTGTCCCACAAAGTAGTGTACTCCCCACCACCTCATTCCTTCTTGCTGTTGTGGCTTGTTTTTAGTACTTCCTCCTCGCTGCATGTGGATTAATCAACCATCTTTGTCTACTGGGTCAGATTCTCCCGTCTCTAATATCACTAATATCTTCTTAGGTCACTGACCGTGGCTTATGCTATTTTACCTCCAAATCGTTCTCCATCTCCACCCCCCCCCCCCTCTCATGTGTAGGTCTGCAGCCTCCACTCTCTTTATAAGGAACTCCGATCCAACATTGTCCTTTTGGCAAGTTACTGGGTGTTATTTTTTATTCCAAACTATCTTGGCAGGACCATGTGCTCTCCATGAAAGACCTCCGACTCTAGCAGACTCTCCATATACTTCTATCTTTGTTGGCATGGATGATTTCCTTTCTCATTCATCCTTTCCTCATTTTCAATCTCTTCTTTTTTTCTGTCCACTCATTCCCTCCTTGACTTGTACCTTCCCGTATTTGCTCTTCTGTTTTCCCTGATCCACTAAAATCAAACACCTACCCTTCAGTCCTCACTCCTTTCCTTGATTATGTCTCTACTCCAATACCCGTGTTTATACTGATGGCTCTTAATCTCCGATATTGGTTTCGCTTGTCTTTCCTTCCCACATTTTCAGCTTTCCCCTTCCTCCCGAGTCCTCTATTCTTATGGCAGAGCTGCACACGATCCTCTTCGTCTTACACTCATGTTCTCTCTTCCTTCTTCCTATTTCACTATTTTTGCCGACTCCAGTAACTTACCATCCCATATACAATCTGTGCACTCAACGACCCCCTTGAAGTTCAGGATTGGATGTTCTGCCTGTCTGCGTGCCCATTTATTACACGTTCCAGCCACTGATTACTACCCTAATTTTCCTGTTGGTTCGCTGCCAGTTTTCCAATCGGCTCTTCCCACCAATTAATTACACTGTAAAACTTGCCGTTTACCCTTAATCAGTGTGATTCCAACAGAACAAACAATGGGAGGCAGCCCTCGCTCGTTTGCGAATTGACTGCAACTGCCTCACGCACTCGTATATCGTGTCAAGTTCAAAGACACCCCTGCGGTCTCCATGCAATGTTTCGCTTTCATCCCATACATTCCGCTGTCCTGCCCCCTTTTACTATAACCCATACCTCTGCTTTTCCTAACTTGTCCTCCCTTCTCGGAACCCCCAAACCCGTTGGACATTCGTATGGAATCCCTCCATTTTTTCCTTTGACAACTTGTTCTCCTTCCTCAGACGCATAGATATCCTCCATCTGATTTTAGCTCCCTTAACCTCCCTCCCCGCCTTGGTCCATTTGATCCTGTCTTTACCCATTACGCTACAATATTACGCTATAGTGACATATGAAGTTTGACGTCCAGCACATTTATTTGATTTAATCAGGAAGACATTAACTCGCCGTTCTCTTTACCCTGTTAATAATGATAATAAAAATATTTATTTCGTATAAAATACATGGCTGTATTCTACTCGTAGTAGAGTACGTAGATAAAAATGCAAGATTAAAAAGTTGATCAAGATAATAAATAACTTTTGTAATTGATAACCATATTTTTGAGACAAGGCAGGTGTGAAAATAGTTCACATACATTAGACTCATACGTGTCTGTCATTTTCTGAGGTAATATTAAAGCAACAAATATATAATTATTTTCACAAACTCATTGTTACTGTGATTGTCAATGTGTATCATATGTACTTCAATCAAATATGATCATACCTTTTGCCTTCTAAGTCATACCGAGTTCATTGCATGTATTCCGAACGTGTGACAAATGGCTGTAAACCTAAGAGGTCTGAA
>NW_023660757.1:7500-18724 GCF_015228065.2 Penaeus monodon
AATCTTACTCTCTATCTTTTTTAAATTTTTTTTATATTATAATATTTATTATATATATTATATCTATCTCTTAAATAAAAAATTTTAAAAATTTTAAAAAAAATTTTTCAAAATAAAATATATAATTCACACCCCCACACACACACCACACCACACCCCCCACACCTTTTATTAATAAAATATAATTTAATTTTTATTATTATAATAATTTTATCTTTTACATAAAAAAATTTTTATAAATTAAAATTTTATAATTTTTTTATTTATTATTATAATAAAAATATATCAATATAATATTATTTATAATATATTTATATATAAATTTTAAATATATATAAATAAATAATTTTGAATAAAATTTTATTTTTTTATTATGAAAATTATATTTAATATTTATATTTTATATTATATTATATTATATAATATAAATACATACTAATATAATATTAATATAACAAAAACACACACACAAAAAAATAATTCCAATAATATAATTTTATAAAAAAAAAAAAAAAAAAAAAAAAAAAAACAACAATTAAAAATTTTAAATAATTTATATATATATATTATATATATATAATATATTTCAAATAAAAAATATTAATATATAATTATATAATCTATTTATTATTATTATATATTAGGTTTTTATTATATTATATAATAATAATTTTATATAATAAAAATACTTACCTTTTATTTTTAAAAAAATACAATAAAAATTATTTTTTAAATTAATTAATTTAAAAACAAAAAACCAAAAACAATAACGTGTACCCAAAATGAAAAAAAAAAAAAAAAAAAAAAATTTTTTTACATTTTCATGGGTTTTTTTTTAATAATATATATAATATAATATATTTATATTTATTAATATATATTTATATATATTATATTTTTATTTTTTATTTTTTTAGTTTTTAATATAATTAATATCTATAAAAATATATATATTATATATATATATAAAAAAAATATTTTTAATATAACAATTTATATATTTTATAAAAAAAAAAAAAAAAAAAAAAAAAAAAACAATAATATTATATTATATAAATATATAATTAAAAATTTATTATTATATATAATATTTAAAAAAAAATTTTTAAATTAATAATATAAAAAATTTTTTATATATTTTAAATTATTATTTTATGTAAATATATTTTTTTAAAAATTTTTTAAAATATTAATATTATATCTTCTATATATAAAATATTAATTTATATTAAGAAAAAATAATAAAAAATATTTTTAAAATAATCTTTTTAAAACTAATAATTATTTTCAATTATTTATTTTAAAAATCTATTTTTTAAATTTTTTTTTTTTTTTTTATCTAATATTATTTTTAAAAAAGGTTAAATAAAAAAAAAAAAAATAATTATATATAAATAATAAATAATATTTTAAATAAAATATATAATAATAATATATATATAATATATATATATATAAATATATATTTATTTTAAAAAATTTTATTATATTTTAATAATATTTTTAAATTATAATTATAAAATAATATTTTTAAAATTTTTATATATATTTATATATATTTATATATTTTATAATATATTTTTTTTATATATTATTATTTTTAAAAGTATTTATTTTATTATATATGTATTTATTATTATATTATTATTATTTTATTATATTATATTTTATATATCTATTATAATATTATATATATATATTTAAAAATATTATAAAATTATATAAACAATATACCACCCCACACACACCACACAAAACACCACACACAAACCAACCACCACACACAACACCACCACACACACCACCCAAAAAACCCCCAAAAAACCCCCAAACCCACAACCACCCCAAACGTGCGCGAAGTTTGTAATAATAATATTAAAATTATTAGGAAATAAAAATAAAAAAATAAAAAAATTTTTAATTTTATTATTTCCCAACTCAACAAAACACTGATGTAATAAAATTTTCCCCCCCTCAGTGGCTTAAGGCTCTGGCTAAAAGGGGAAAAATAAGGGTTTTTTATTCTTGCAGCCAAGATCAAATTTTTTGTTTACTAGAAACTTCAAGCTAACTCTTGCCAATGGCACTAACTCAAGTGTAGTTTTTGAAGCAAGGTTAGACATTGACACCTTTTTTCTTTTTGGCTCAATTTTAACACCAAAATGATACAAAAACGCACACAGGTGGGCATCCGCACTGAAGATCTGCAAATACTTTTCTATGGGAACACAGGATAATGGTACAAAACCATCCAAGCCATTTTTACTAAAGGAAAGATGCTACATCTTGGGGGGAAATTTTCCCCAACCCCACACAAACTACTATCAGGAAAATTTTTGTCCATTTCGCATCAGGACAAAAAAAACATTTTGCCTTTGTTTATAGATTGAGCATCCCTTCAGACAAAAAAGTCCAAAACAAAAGTGTTCAAAAAAGTATAAAATATAAAGACCTGGAAATGGGTGGAAAATGGGCATTAAAAAAAACCCAAAACTTTGCCTGTTTTTTAAATGGGCTCTTGGCCTTAAAAAAAAAGTAAAAAAAAAATTTCTTAAGCAAATCCAGGAAACCCCAAGATTAAAAAATCCAAAAAAATAGTGGCGCCACACATGTTCTCAAAAAGACACTTCTCTAATGTTTTTTTCCTTGCCTAAAACTTAATCCCCAAAGGTCCCCGGGTATGACTCGGTTTGATTTTTTACAATCAAAGGAAACTTTCGTATATAAAATAAAAATTTAAAAATAATAAAACTCCTCATAATATGTAACCAAACCCCCATTTTGAAAAAAATTTTTTTTTGTTCAGTTTTGAAGAAGAAGTCTAAGATTCTCATATTCACAAAATCCAAAAAAGAGTAAATGATTTATCCCCTCTTTGGCTTCATATCCTACTTTTTTTTTGTATTCTAAAAATTTTTCATGCTGTATATCAATATATATATGAAAAATTTTCCAAAATTTTTAAAACACCACAACCACTGGGCTGCAGGACCAGTGGTGGCTTCCAACTTTAAAAACTCTCTGATACTATCTTTTTTTAAAATGGATTAAGAATTTTGGGTAACATGGCTATCAACCCCAAGAGGCCCCATAATGTGAGCAAAGGGTCTGCCTCCTACAAGCACGCCTCCACTCACACTCTCACAAACCCCAGATGGTAGAGGGGCTTATAACATCCTTCCCATCCCCTTTTTTCCTGCCCTTTTCCATTACCTTCACTTCTTTTTTCCCTCCATGAAGTCATTTTTGAAAGGGGAAAAAATTTTTTCCCAAATAGACCCCCGATTTTTTTGAGTCACTCCTGTCCCCCTGAAACACAAACCCCTGGGGTCAACAAATGGGATTCCCCCCCAAACTGCATAAAACATGGGAGAAGTGGGGGCCTCTTGTGGGACCTATTAAAAAAAACTAATAATTATGACCTTTTCATTCCTGTGCATCCGGGATGTGATTAGGGGAAATCTTACATAGTCCCCCTTTTATTCCGGGAAAAAACTACACATGAAATGATAACTGAAAATTTTTTTTTGCTGGTAAAAAAACAAGCAAACATACCCCTTGTTCAATTTTCTTAAAAAAATGCGGGTTGACGTTTTAAAATTGTTTTTTTTAAAAAAACTTTTGATTCTATAAATTTCTTTTGTGAAACTTTTTTTAAATCTAATTTCTCTTTTGACAGTTTAATATTAAATAAACCTCTTTCTATCTCACAATTCATATTTTTTGGAAAAACAGCTAATGGAAACAAAAAAACTAACTTTTGCCTCTTAAAAACCCCAAACCCCCCTCCCCCCCCTACCGATCAGCTGTTCTTTTTCAAACCCTAGGGGCAACAACCAAATTTTCAGAACGTATATTTTTCAAATGGAAAAAACAGAAAGGTAACATATGATAATGCAATATTAAAAGCTTAAAAAAAAAAAAATCTTATATACCAAATTAGTTTTTAAGTAAATGTATAATCATGCGCGGCGCACGCACCACGCACACATAATTTTGTATGGATACATATCATACATAATACAATATATTATATATTAATATATATATATAATATATTGTGTGTGTGTGTGTGTTGTGTGGGGTGTGTGTTTTGGGGTTTTGGGTTTTGTGGTTGTGTGGGGTTTTTTTTTTGTTGCTTACCATATACATACTCTTTAACATATTATATATTTTATATTATATAATATATATTTTATAAAAATTTATATATATTATATTAATTTCTACCCAGTGGGTCTTTTTTTTTCTGTCGAAACAGTATTAACATGAAAAATGCCTGGGCGTTTTTAACTGAAAAGGATGCCTGGCAAAAATGACGCACTGCGGGGGGCGGAGGAGGGAAGAAAAGCCAAAAGGGTCCCCTTTTGGGGGCTGCTCCTTGAAGCCTCGTTGTGCCCTTTGAACCTGATTACTTTTTGTTGCCCCTTTATACTGTATCATGCTGTGACATGCTGGTTTCCCCCCGTATTGTGCCCATAAAAAAGGAGGGTAAAAAACTTGTGTAAATAAAAAGAAAGCTGTCATTTTGTGTTTATTTCGTGCCCTGCCTCCCCACATGCGTTTTTTTTCCCCTCCTGGTCTCTGGGGCCCCTGTGGGGCTCGTGCCCTCTTGGACTGTTTTTAGTGTTCACGACCCCGTGGATAGCACGCCGTCTCCTACCTCCTTGTGTTGGGGGGGGGGGAACGGGCGGCGGGGTAACAAATGGTGTCAGGATGGATTTGTGATATTTTGTCATGAAACCCCCCGTTTATCATTGGTCCCAAGATGGGCGGGAGCTATAGGGGGGAAAAAGCTATGACTGAGGCACCGGTGAGTGAAGCCCCAGCCAGTGGAACCCCGATCACTGCCCCATGCTGGCCGTTTTAGGAGGAAAAAGGACAAAAGGGGGAGAAGACAGGCACAGAGGGCACGCACGGGGCCCCCCATCTCGTCGAGATGCGGCAAGGAAACGAGGGGAAAATTCTGCCAAACTTTTTGAGGTGCTACAAGCAAACTTTTCATCTTGAAGATGGAAAAAATCGCTACACCGCAAAAGGCCGGGAAAGCGTGAAGAGTGAACTAGGAGGGGGGTGAGATCCCCCAAGGGCGGGGGTTTTTTGGGCCTGAGGGGGATGAAGGCGGAAAAAGGGCGTCACAGGTAATAAAAAGTTGCAAGCAAGAAGGCAGACGGTTCCTGGCAAAAATGCCAGAGTGCAGTTTCTGGGGTCGCCTGGGGTCCCCTGCGGAAACCCGGGGTCGCAGCATCGTGTCAGAGCCCCTGGTCGCTGCAGAAGACGGGACCCATCGGAAACCCCCTCCCCTTTGGTTTTAGGTGGGGGGGCAAACTCGGACCCCGGTCAAACCCCCCACGTTGCCCCCCCAACCCCCCCCTTCCTCCCCCCCGGGGGGGTTAGTTTCACGGGCACGCGTTCTCCCCCCGAGCCCCCGGCCCCCCCGAAAAATTCTGTGAAGGTAAACCACTGATAGAGGGAAGGTGGCCTGGGACATAGTCCCCAATTTTTTAAAAAGCTGGCATCTGCCCAGGCTGTAGCCAGGAAAGGCCCTGCCCTGGTAAACCGTAAAGGGGCCCTGCTGGAATGTTGGGGCATCTGCCGGCATCCCAAATTTTCCTCTTACACCCCGTGGGGGAGGCTTTGAAAACCCTTTTGGGGACCACCACCTGGCCGAGGTTTTTATCGGGCCCCTTGAAGAAAAGGACTCTGAGGTGGCGAACCTGTCCCAGCTGGGGCATGGGGCGCTGGTTTAAAGGGTCGTACCTGCACTGAGAAAATGATCGTGGTCCTGGCCCGCGCGATTTCTTTGTTGACGCTTTGCAGGCCACATTTCAAACTACTCAAGCAGGGGCACCCCAGGACCCCCAGGCCTTGGATTCGAGGCCCCCCCTAAGGCAAACCGTGGCCTGGGCCAGCTGCTCGCCCCACCCTGACCCTGGGGCCGGAAGGCTAAAGTGGGGGAAATTAGCTTGGGAAGGTGAGCCTGAAACCTTTTCAAGGGTTGTGTTGGGCTGCGGTGGGGAAAGGCCCCAAATTCTTTGGAGGGGGCGGAAAACATGTCCCCTCAAAAAGGACGGATTCTGAAAAGCCTTCCAGCATGCTGCAAAGGACTGGGGGCAGGGATGGTTTCCCCCCGAGTGCATGTCCCCCAAAAGGTTAGGAAGTGGTCGGCGGAAAAACTCCCCCCCCACAGGGTGGGAAAGGGGGCCCAAACCCAGCCCCTTGGTTCCCGGGCCGCTTCAAGCTCCGTCGAACCGCCGATGCGGGGGAGGGCTCAGTAGAAAAGGGAAGCCCCTGCCGTCTGACAACCCTGGGGGGTGAGAAACCCCCCAATGCGGGGCCCAATTTTTAGCCCTTGCGACTTTTCCAACGTACCACAGGATGTTGGTGTTCCCCCGGGGCATTGTGTGCATCAGGGGCCAGTTTGAGGCTCGTAAAAGGGGTTTGGGCACACGGGGGGAAAACGGCTGCCGGTGTATGTGGCCGATCTGGACCACTGCTTTGCTGGGGCCTTGACTCCTGACCAAGTAAAGGGGTGTGTCGCCTTGGCGGAAGCTGCTGAGGGGGCATGGGGAAGATGTGCCCTTGCTTCCAGATTGGCTGTGCAGAGGGATTTACGGCTGACGACTGCACCTTGCCCCCCGGCAGAAATCTAGAAAACCGGTCCGTCAAGTGTCTGGAGTAGAGGGCCTCTGGACCCCCTTCAAACCTGCAGCTGGGTAAAGGCGTGCGTTTTTGGGGGGAGCCCTTTTTGAAACCCGGGGGGGTTATTACGTGTTTTTTAGCTACTTCTCCGATAAGGCCCAGAAGGTGCCACCTGGTGCAAAAGTGGGGGACTTTGGGGGGGAAGTGGAGCATCCAGAAGAGTCGTCGGGGTGGGAGTTTTTGGTGTGGGGCCGTTTTCCTACTTCCTCAGGATTTGGCCACCGGGTGTGGCGTTCCATGGGGCCAGGAAGCTACTCCTGGGGGGCCCTGGTAAAAAGAAGATGACTTTCCCCCGTAGCGGCGAGAGGGGGGTGGCAGACGCTGACCGGATGAGGAAAGACATTTTTGGTGAGGGGATCCACAAGACTAAAAGGTGACCATACCATCTTGGGGGGGGATCCCCCCCTGGGGGCCATGCCAAATCTCGCCGCCCACACCTCCTCCCCGGGGACCCCAGCGAGAGCGAAAAAAAGCCGCGCTGGGTGAAAATTTTTGTGTTTTTTTGAGAAAATGATTTTCAATTTTCGGTTCTTTTGTTTTTAAAAATTTTGTGCGAAACATGTTTAAAATGAAAGGTGACCTGGGGAGTGTTTAAAATGAAAAGGGTGACCCGGGGAAACGACGCAACTGGCTGGGGGAGGCGGGAGGAAAAACCCAAAGGGGGAAAGCTTGGGTCTGCCCTGTAAAGACCTCGTGGGGCCCTTGTGAACCTGAAATTTGTGTTTTCCCTGTTATGCTGTATCGTGCGTGTGACATGCTGGTTTTTCCCCCCCGATTGGCTTTAGAAATTACGGGGGAAATACTTTTTAAATAAAGGGAAAACTGCCCCTTTTTTTGTTTATTTTTGTGGGGCCCGCCCCGCCACGTGGCCTTTTCCCTCCTGGTGTTCTGGGGGCCCTTGTGCCCGGTGCCTCTTTTAGCTGTTTTAGTGTTCCAACCCCCTTGGATAGAACGTCCGCCTAGCCTGCCTTGTGTTGGGGCAAAAGACAGGCGGTAGGGTAACAATTATAGTTTATAGCATATGTGTAATTTTTTTTTTATTTTTATTTTAATATTATATAATAAATTTCATATATATATTTCCCCACACACACACACACCCCCACACCCCTATTTTATATAATAAAAATATATAATATAATTAAAATATTTTATATATTATATTAAAATAATTATATTTTTAAAATTTTTATATATAAATTTTTTTTTTTTTTTTTAAACGTAGGTTTTTATGTTTAGCCCCCGTGGTCACAGCATGATCTTAATTGTATTTTTTTTTATGTTTTTTGGAAAAGCTCTTGGAGTGAGTAAAAGTGGGGGGGGGTCCCCATTCCCTTTCGACGGGGAGTGCCGGTGTTTTTTTTCCTTTTTGGGAAACTTCTCTCTATTTTTCCGGGGTTGGGACCAGCACTGCTTGGGGTGGCTTGGGCCACCCAGTGGGTGGTAGGCAATCAAGGTGAAGTTTTCCCTTGCCCAAGGGTACAACGCGCCGGCCGGGGGCTCAATCTCGAACTCAGATTGCCCTCATGCCAGTCTTGATCGGTCCTAACCACTCGGCCCCACGGCCCCTTATATATATACATCCCTAAAATATATATTTTATAATTATATATTATTTATATATATATAATATTATTATAACTTATATATTTTTTTATATATATTATATATTTTATATATAATATATTTTTATTTAAAGTGTTTGGATATTCGGCATTAATCCCCTGTCTTCCTTCATTGAAACCTAGTCTTGTTTTTTCACTATTCAAGGGAAAGGAAATCAAAATTTTCCAGCTTTTCCCAAAAAAGGGGGGTTTTTTGGGGCCTTTCCCTTATTTTTCCCTTTCCCCCCGGGGGGAAAAAAAAAGTTTTTATTTTTTTTTGAAACCCGGGGAAAAAAAGTTTTGGGTCCGGGGGGAAACCCAATTTATTTGCCACCCCCCGGGGGAAAATTTTAAAAATTTAAAAAAAGTTTTTGGGCCCCGCCTAAGCTTTTAGGTAAAAAAAAATAAAAAAAAAATATTGTGGATAAGAACCCCGGGGAGCTAAAACTGTAAGGGAATTCTACATAAAAAAACAACTTTGCCTGGTAAATCTAGTAATCAAGAGAATAAAGCATTTCATTTGAATCAACTTTGACACTATGATCCTGATGCAAAAATGACAGCTTATTTTTTTTTCTCCCAACTTAAAGGTAGAACTAAAAAAATTCTATTTTTTTGAAATAATTCATGACCTTGGCCTGTGCTAAATGAAACTTGGAAATTTGAACTAGGCCAAAACCCTCTACTTCTTAATCCTGCTGTCCACAAAAAGGCAAGTAATTTTTTTGGCCGATCCCTGTGCCCTTTTAAAAAACTGTTGAACTACTTAACTTAACTCTGGATTTCCCCAAATGGGGTCTTCACTAATAATTTGCCCAAGAAACCTCTCAATGACTTTGCTGATTAAAAGGCACAGATTGATAGAAAAATAATTTGAAACAACTTCCCTGCAAGTGCTGAATTTTACATATAAGGTTTGTAAAAATGAAAAATAAAAAAAAAAAAGAATTATATCAATAAAAAAAAAAACACAACCGAATTTACAGTTTTTTATCCCCCGCAAATCAAATCAGTGAACATATGTCAAGAGAAAGAGAGAAAATTTAAAGGGCAAAAAAGGGGAAAGGGTGGGCCCATCTAAAGTCATCTGCCCATATCGGAATTCATTTAAAAAAAAAAAAACCACAACATAATTTCTTAAAATATACTACCCTTTAGATTCACATCTTAAACCCCCTAACCCCCACAGGGTTACCCTAAAAAAAATAGAATTACGTAATAACTTTACATCCTCTTCTCAAAGGGGAAATTTTCCATTTCACTTTCTTTAAAAAAAATGTTTTAAAAAAAGAAAGTTGCATTACTTTTTTTTCCAACAAAACAATATACTGGATGGAAACAAAAAAACTTTTTCTTCTTAAAACTGTCAACAGATTGTTAGAAGGAATGAAATCTAAAAAAATTAAAATAACACTAATATATATTATTATAGAAAAAAGGCATGCTGTCATGTGTATATAAATTGTTTAGGTATATAAGATATGTTGTGTTGGTACCAACTATCTTCTATCTATTTTTTTAAAATTAATATTTTTAAAATTATTTATATATATATAATATATATAATAATATTGTAAATATTTTTAAAACCCCCCAATAATATATATTAATTTCAATATATATTATAAAATTTTATTATTATAATTTTATATATATCTGTTGTTTTGGGGGTGTTGTTTTTTTTTTTTTGTGGGTTGTTTTGTTTTTTGGTTTTGTTTTTATTAACATAATACAAAATTTTAATAAAAAAAACACATACATTTTTATGTATTTGGGTTTGTAATGTTATTGTTTATTATATTATATTTATTATTATTATTTTATTTTTTCTTTATGTATATGTTTTGTTGTGTAAATGTTCAAAAACCCCAAATAAAAACCCCCCCCCCCAAAAAAATTTTTTTTATTTTGTAATACGCCCCAAACAAAAAAATTTTTAAAAAAAAAATTTTAAAAAAAAAAATTTAAAAATTTTTTTGGGGTTTTCTTTTTTTTTAAATTTTTAAAAAAAAGGTTTTTTTTTTTTTTTTTCCCCCAAAAAAAATTTAAAGGGAAAAAAAAAAAAATTTTTTTTTTTTATTCCTTTAAAATTCCCAAAAATTTTTTTTTAAAAAAAAAAATTTAAAAAAAAAACCCAAAATATATTAAATTTTAAAAAAATTTTTTAATTTTTTAAAAAAAAAATTTTTTTTTTTTTAAATTTTTAAATTTAAAAATTTTTTTTTTTTTAAATTTTTAAATTTTTTTTTTTTTTTTTGTTTTTTTTTAAAAATTTTAAATTAATAAAAAAATTTTTTTTTTTAATTTTTAAAAAAAAATAATTTTGGGTTTTTTTTTAAAAACCAAAAATTTATTTAAAAAATTTTTTAAAAAGGGGAAAAAAATTTAAAAATTATTAAAAAAATTTATAAAAAATAATTTTTAAATTTTAAAAAATTTTTATAAAATTTTTTTAAAAAAAAAAAAATTTTATTAAAAAAAAAATTTAATTTTTAATTTTTTTAAATAAAAATTTTTTGGAAAAAAAAACCCCAAAAAAAAACCCCCCCCCCCCCAACCCAAAAAAAAAAACAAAAAAAAAAAAACAAAAACTAAAATATAACATAAATTAAAATTTTTTTAAAAAAATTTTAAAAAAATTAAATTTTAAAATAATTTAAGTTTTTTTAAAAAATTAAAAATTTTAAAAAATTTAATAAAATTTATTAATTATTTTTAAAAACAATATATTATAAATAAAAAATTATTTTTTTTTACTAAAAATTTAAATAAATTTTTTTATAAAAAAAAAAATAAAAAAATTAATAAATTTTAATTTTTTTTTTATTAATATATTTTTTTTAAATTAAATTTTTTTTAAAATATTTTTATTATTATATATATTTTATTTTTAATATTAAAATATAATATATTAAAAT
>NW_023660758.1:0-7500 GCF_015228065.2 Penaeus monodon
TTTAAAAAATTGGGTAAAACTGTAAAAATTTCGTGAATTGGGGGCCCCCACGCTGAGAAAATAGCCAGGGGGTAAAAAAACTACTTAACTAACTTGAGGGGCTCAAATCAGGCTGTAACATATAATGTCTATTTTTTTCTGCAATTCTATATGCTTTAAAAAATAACATGAATCGGCACAACATTTAAAAAAAAAGTTCTCCCGGTTTTTATCTGGGAAAATGTCTCGCAGGGGCCTGCAAATTCCGGGGAAAAAAAAAGCGAATCGCCGATGGCTATTCTACAAATAGATAAATAGTTACCGAAACACGAAAAGTAGTAAAAAACTAAAAAGAAGCTTTAAAACGTAAATTAGGAAAAACATCATGGTAATTATAATAAAATCTATCCCTCAGTGGTACATGGAACTTGACCATTTTTTTTGACCCTCGAAAGGTAACAGATGGGTCGATCTTCTCTCGTCGCAGCGTGTACCTCCTGTTTTTGTTTTGCGCACCTTTTGCTAGGAGGGAAAGGTCTTAGATTTCGAAAGGTAGCCAGAGATATAGACGAAATTTTTCTTTTTTTGGTTTTGGGGAGGGCCCCTTTTACCTGGGGGGGGGGAAAATATCCTTATCCCTTTTTTTAATCCGGCCATACTATCCGTTAAGAGATGCCCTTTCCCGTAGGGGACTAGGGTATGGCCCGGGGTTAAAAAAGGGTTTTTTTCATGGGCGATCCTTTAAAGGGAGTTTGTATGTTTAGGATGTGGTTTGTTCGTTCATTCGCCGATTTGGGGACTTTCTCTGAAGGATAGTCTTTTTGTAAACGTTTACCGACAATTTTTCCCATATTGAATATGAGCCCTTAGGTCAAAGGGAAAAAACCCCCAGAACACCGCCCAAATTTATAATCCCCTTGAATAGGCGTATTGATTAGAGCTTTAGAGCATCTAAATGAGATCATTTTGCCAAAAATTATCGCCTAAAAACTGATGGGGGAAAATTAGTTTTGTTCCAACCTTTTTAGATTTTATTACTGAAGGGGGAATGAATACCAAATTTAAATTTAAGGGAAAGGGACTCGACCCGGGGAAAACTTTAACCTCCATCAGTTGTCCGAAATTTTCGGATTTAAACTTTTTCATTTACTTTTTTTGTGGGGAGGGGGGGGGATAACCAACCCCAGATTTCTGAAACTTTTTTTGGAAAATTCCTTTGGGTTTTTAGCATTAGTGTTTTTATTTCATCGGAGTTGGACAAGGGGCGTAACTTTCAAAAAAAAGTGATTTATGAAACGTTAAAGTCGATTTTTCAAAAAACCCCGAGCCAAACAGTCTGACGAACGCAGTAAACAAGTAAAAAAATACGATTAAAATCAGCTATTAAAAACTCTATGGACATCCCTGCCATCTTTGAAAGTCTACGGACCGACGTCCCCGTTTTCGAGGAAAAATCTACGGGAAAAAAACCCGTCGTTCGGCAAAAATCTCAGGGCATCAGACGTAAGCCTATAACACCAAGCAGGACGTCATCAGGATTTCTCCTGTGTTCTGGACGATTTTACGGGGATAAACCCCCTCAACTGGGTTGTCCTTATACTCAGAGTGTGCGTGGTGTGTGTGTGTGGGGCATACACCAAATTGTGTCGGATATTATGGTCAGGGACTTCCAGAAAAACAGTGCCTAGTAAAAATTACGAATACTGAGTGTGATGCTAAGGAAAACAGGGTGCTGTACCAACGACCGTTGGCGAGACCTGGTGAATGTATTTTGTGACAGCACTTGACCTGGCGCTCGCACCCCCCCCGCGCCCGACCGCAGGGAATTAATCACCCAAGAAGCGGACGGGACAACCACCCCCTCACGGGTCCTACCATGGATGAGGGTGGGGACGCGCTCGATGCCCCCCCAGTACCAGTGCCAACTCCCCCCCTCAACCCTCCACTCTATGGGAGGGTTTGTTTCCCACCGAACATGGGGATGTAAACGATGTGGATTCGACTCGGACCCTGATGCTGATAACGAGGATTCCAACTCGTTCAGACCAGAAGGAAAAAAAGTGAAAACCATCCCGGGAATAACACCAGCAACCTGACCAAGAAAGCAAACGGAACGCCCCAAAAAAGCGCGAACCCATCGCCCCCGGGAGAGGTACATTAGACTGGCTTTCCTGAGGACACGACTTCCGTCGATAAATAAGGTGGATGAGGGGGGTCACCCAGCTGCCGCCCCTCCAAGAGGAAGGCCCGCTAGACATGGTGCAGGGGAAGGGATATCCTCGCGCTACGTCTATGTACGACGGAACAACAACAATATGTGGCCATGATGATTAATGGCACTTTGCGGGGATCTCTCTGCAAAACAAAGACGAGTTTCAGCCTAAAAAGAAAAAATAGGGGGAATACCTGGTTACCAGGTTTCCAAAGGGAGGCGGCCGCTGAGGAAGCACTGCATCTTCCGGCGTTTTTAAAGCCCGGAGGATCTAAAAGGGACGGCCAGCCCTTGAACAGGCTCATTATTGTATGGAGCGGTGAACAGCCGCCACCTACAGAGTACAATTCTTTGGAAGATACGTAGAGCCGAGCTCCATTCGACCGTGGTGCTCAGAGGTTTGTAGTCTGCTACAAGTGTCAAGGTTATGGCCACGTAGCAAAATATTGCAGGAAGGACACAGCGTGTGCTGTCTGTGCAGGACTTCACCAGGCAAAGACTGCCCTGCAAGAAACGACGGAAAGGACAACGACAATGAGGACGCCGCCACCATCGGGGAAGAGGTGCGTCAGGTCCCAGAGCGGAGGTTGTGCCCGGCCTGGCACCGTAACTGCCCCCACAAACCGCCACAAGCACCCCCCCCACCTGCCCCGACCGTACCCATCGACCGCGGATGCCCAGCCCAGCCACACACACCCACCCTGGGCCGCGTGACGTCACCAACCCACAGGATTCCCGAAAACTGCCAGGGGATCCCCATCCTAGGAAACAGTGCCACAGGAGAAACCATTGGTGAAAAAGACATGGATACGGCCGGGGAATAAAAGCATCAGGCAAAGAATTGCTGAAATGAAAAAAGCATCAGGCAAGAGATTGCTGAATTGAAAAAAATGATAATGGAGAACAAAAGTGATCGTGTAGACAGGGAAAATGTGCGTTTGATGATGTTAGTGATGTTGAAAATACGAATGAGGTCTCTGATATTATTATTACGCACGTGCGTTCTGATGATGTTTAGTGATGTTAGTGATGCTGAAAATACGAATGAGGTCTCTGATATTATTATTACGCACCGGCGGACCATCTAAAAACAGTGACGACAGTGGACCGTAAAAATGACGCTGACGAAGATGCGAAGCAAACGGCCGTTCTGGGGGACATCACTCAGAAAATGCTATCAGGTACGGTTTATGCGTATAGTATAAAATACGGGGAAAGCGCGCAAACAGATAAATAAAGAAGATACAACACAAATACGTAATGCAGTAAAAGAAATATGCAGACTAAAGAGTTTCTCAAACAGAAATTTGACCAATCAGTTAAACATAGGGTGTGATGGGGGACAAGAAAACAATTATTTTTCTTTCATGGAATATACGTGTGTCAACCGTAAAAATTAATGACTTGCTTACTATTTTCATAACCAATAATGTTGACGTTATCTGTTTTACAAGACCCTTCACATCAGTCACTAAAAAAAAAAACCGCCCCTAGAATTAGAGGCTACCATACCTATACGAACACAGGAATGACAGGCCTATTGACTTATGTCAGTGACATCATACCGCATAAGTTGGTGCAGAATCAATGACAATAATGTGCAGTATCAGCATTTACATAATTCGAACAGCCTCTGGGTTTTTCTCTCTGTACAATGTATACGCAAGGTGTAGAAAGTTTCAGACTGATTCACTGCCCAACTTTCGAATCACGGCACAATATGCATGGGAGTTTTAATGCTAGACATTATAACTTTTGGAGATAGTCAATGCAATGAAAATGGCGAAGAGTTCCGACATTTTGTGAACAAAAGATCTTTGACAGTATATGATACAGACAGGCAAACTCATGTGGCGGGGGCAGGTAAATTATGTAAGAGGAAGGGATCTTGTGCATGGAAACGTCAGAGGCATGCTTGCAACAGAGCTAATCAGTGACCACTTTGAAAATAGTAACGAGATACGCTGTTGATAATACTCATCCCCAAAAAACAAATAGGGTCAAAATTTCTATCCCCTTACCTTGAGCATCACTTTAAATCACGTACTATGACCTGGTACAATGATTACACAGTAACAAGTGTTGATAAATTTTTCCATGGACATGACAACAGTGGTCACTGATTACTACAAAAACTTGGGTCTGTCCAAAGAAAACCTTCAAGAACAGCAACTCACAACGCTGCAAAAACCTAAGTGGGTCGGTGACCCTACATTATTAAGGGAACAAAAGCGAGTTCAGGAGCTTTTTGATATCTACAAGCAGGATAATACCCGTGACAACCTTATTAAATTTTTTTAAAGCTAACAAAACCTACGGGAATTAAAAACTCATTTCAGAAATGAACACTTTGAACAGTTCCTACAAAGCTTAACAATAACACTCAATGTCGGAGGTCTGGAAAAAAATTAATCGAATTTCAGGAAAACCCAACTAACACCCCGCAGTTCCATAGTCCTCTTGCACAAGCAGATATGCTCCTTAGTCAATGGGCTGGAGCGTCCAAATTGAGCTCACTTCCCACAAAAATTCAGGATCACCTTAGTCAAACTAAAATTTCCGCAAATTTGCCATGAGATTGGATGTTTTGATACTGACCCCTCAGACTTTGCTGAGATCACTGAGTGGGAACTGAACAATGCACTGATCAAAGGAAAAGCGTCCGCCCCAGGGGAGGATGGAATTACCCATAGTGTCCTCCGCCTTATAGTCAGGTACCTGGTAATCCCTTTTGGGACCTATACAGGTTAAATTTGTCACAAGGTATTCTGCCGGGGTCCTGGACACGCAGTCTAATCATCCCTATACCGAAATCAACACTGATAAATACCGACCAATTTCATTAACCTCATGTGTATGCAAAGTTCTAGAAAGGATAATTTTGAACAGACTCAGGTACAGGTTACAAGGTAAAATTTTCCACAGACTGTAAAGGATTTCTATCGGACGTAGCACACAACATTGCTTTGCAGAGTAAATTTTCACACTCTAATCCAGGGAAGCACACTGTTTTTCTTGACCTTAAGTCAGCTTTTGACATTGCAAACAGAGAAGTTATCCTAGAACAATTAGTAAGCTTTGGCATCGGGGTAAATATTGAACTGGATTAGAAGTATCTCTCGAACAGATCTGCAAGTGTCCTGTTCAAGGGGAGTGAGAAGTTCCACTTCACAGTCTTTGAACTTGGGACGCCACAGGGAGGAGTTCTCAGCCCTATGCTGTTTTAATGTCCCCCATGCACAAGCTGGTGGCAGATATCCACTTGGGGATGGTGAATCCATTATATGCTATGCTGATGACAAAATCGTCAGAGCATCATCACAAGTTTAGGATGCAATAATTTTTCGACCGAATCACAGCAAAGGCACATGAGTGTGGATTAGTCATTTCCGCTGAGGAAAACAATGGCTCTAAACCCATGTATCATACCCCCACCCACTTTCGCAAGGTGACCAGGAGCTTGACATATGCCACAAGTATAAATATCTCGGGTGAATGTAAATGATGCAGACCTGGTCCTCTCTCTAAAGAAGAGGACTCTGGGAGAGATTGAAACCTTTGAAAGTTCTTGTCGGAAGAGAACATGGCATCAAGTTAAGCTCGCTAGACTGTTTTACTTGGCTTTTATAAGGTCAGTTGTAGACTACCATGCACTGCACTTGTTTCAGTGTAAGGGAATCAGAAATAGGTAGTTTGGAGGTAGTGCAAAATGAAGCTATGAGGATTATCCTCGGCGCCCCGAGAAAAGCAAGGATAGTAAACATGAATCAGAATTAAAAATTACCATCCATTTCTGATAGAATAATATTTATTTCCACATATTTGGGGTCAAAGCTCTGAGGGAACCCTCGTATCTCTCAGATTTCCAAAACAACGCAACATAAAAATCACGCAAGTAGACGTGACAAATCACACACACGCGCGCCCTCTGATACACAAAATCTCCATGAACATTATAAAACTCAATGTTCCAATTAGTAAAATACCAAAAGGGCGCTCCATTCCACCCTGGAAAAATTCAACACTGATCGTGCACCTTACATGTCTACCAAAAAAAACAGGGTGCATAACTGTGTGTTGAAACAAATTGCGCTAGCAACGGTAAAGGAACAACACAGAATCTATGGGGGATGATGCATATCAGTGTTACGCCGACGGATCCGTACAGTCTGGATACAAAGCTGGTTGTGCTTGCGCTGTATACAAAAATGGCTTACTACAACATCAAGTTAATATGAGAATACAAAAAAGGGCCAGCACTACACAAACGGAGTGGCAGGTATACTCCTCGCAACGGAATTCTTAATGTCTAGGGGCTTTGGGAGTTTTCTGTGACTCTCAAAGTGCCCCTTCGGACCCCTAAATTCTTTCAAAGCAGGTGGGGGATGAAGAAATTGTGAGTTGCATTAAGCGTAACGTTAAACTATGCAACAGAGGCGTAATTTCAACATTCAGTTTGTATGGATACCATCTCATGTTGGCATACGCAAGCACGGACCACGTAGACAAATTGGCGAAAGAAGCCTGCAGCAAGGATTTGTGAACATAGATCTTGGGATGGGCCTCTTGCTAGGGTTGCACATATATTGAAAAGTTCTCATAAGGAAGAACTAGTAGATTGATTAACACTCAAAGGCCTGAAAGCTGTACCATAAGGCACTACGATCAGTATAGGGATGGCAAGCCTTCCTATGGGTGGCACCGAAGTCAAACCAGACATTGTGACCCTGGTTATTGCCAGAATCGTTTTGGTTACCCGAATGTACTGGCAACTGCACGGTGCAAGAAAATGCAGATGAATCTAGATGTAGACTGTGTAACGAAGAAAACAAACGAAAGCTTGAGCACTATATCTCGGAATGTCATGTGATACAGCCTTTCAGACCACCTAATATGAGGTATAAAGAACTATGTGGAATATTTCATTTCATCTGATTACATTGGAAGATATACTCGTACTATACCCTAAATTTACTATGTGATAAAATCCGTATGCAAATAACAGTGTTATTCAAACACAGTGGCAAAAGCATATGTAAGTAATAATTTTTGTATGATGTATGATTTATATTTTTATTTTAACTTTTACAACTACAGTAGTTACAGACTACTGTTTCAATGTCAGACATATGTAAAACTGTAATCATGATTGCCCCCGCCTGAGCAGATAGCCCGGGTGGTAAATAAACTTTCTTAACTTAACTTAACTTTAATCTCAGGGTTCAAATGTCAGGCTGTGATGGAGACTTTTGGGCTATTTGTCCTATATATCCACAATATGGCTTTCAAAATTACCCGGCATCGACGCA
>NW_023660758.1:17500-18723 GCF_015228065.2 Penaeus monodon
TGTGTGTTTTGTGTGTGTTTGTGTGTGTTGTGTGTGCCTGTGTATTATGTATGTGTTGTGTAACTCACTGTAATTATGTATGAATATTTATATATTGTGTGATTTATATTATAATATTATATATAATTTTGTGTATATATTCCACATATAAAAATATGCCACACACACACCACAACACACATCACACACCACCACACACACACACACACACACACCACACACAACACACACCACACACACACACCACCCCCACACACACACCACCCACCCAAAAAAACAAAAACATATGTATGTATATAAATAAATATATAATGTATACATATATATTAATAATATATATATATAATAATATTATATATATATATCTTGTGTGTGTGTGTGTGTGTACTAAAAACCTATATATTATAAATATTTATAATATATATATATAATATATATATATATATAATTTTATAGTGTGTGTTGTGTGTGTGGTGTGTGTTGTGTGTGTGTGTGTTGGTGTGTGTGGGGTGTGTGTGTGTGTGTTTGTTATACAATGTAGATAAATGTTTATTTTTTATATAATAAATATAATATGGGTTTTTGTGTTTGTGTGTGTGTGTGTGGTGTTATTGTGTGTGTGTGTTGGTGTGTAAATTATGTGGGTATATATATGTGTGGTATGTTATTATTACCATATTAAGGTAAAAACACACACACTATTGTATAACATTTTATTTTCCACACACACCACACACACACACCACACCAACCATATTTAAAAACACACATATTTATATAATATAATATATAATATACAATATATATTATATATATATATATATATTAAACATATACAAAATATACATCATACATAAACAACAACCAAACCTAAAACATAATAAATATATTATATTATAATATATATATAAAAATTATATATATATATAAATATAAAAATATATATACTTTTTATGTATGTAGTTTGGTGTGTGTGTGGTGTTTTTAAATTTTATGGGGGGTTTTATACATCCGGTTATATATGTATAATATTTTAATGGTTAATATATATTATATATCTTATATATATAAATATATAATATATGTGTGTTGTGTGTGTTGTGTGTTTGTATACCACTTAAACTATGTGCGCGCACATACCATGCACACACACACACACCCCACACACACCCAAAACCACACAAAAACACACCAACCCACACACACCCCAAAAAACCCCCCCA
>NW_023660759.1:5000-18719 GCF_015228065.2 Penaeus monodon
CCTTTTTTGGGGTTGCGGTTGGACCCTTATAGAAACGGGAAATGGGGAGCGAACCCTTTTCCCCCCTATTTAATAAATCCCTCCCAAAGGGTGAGGGTTAAAGTGGGGGGTAGATTTTCTACATTTTGGGAGGGCGGATCATAAGCACATTTGTGTAGTATTTTTTTGACCCCCCCCACCCCCCCCAACCCCCCCCCCCCCCCCCCCCCCCAAACCCCCCCCACCCCCCCCCCCCCCCCCTTTTCCCTTTTTTTTCCCCCCCCCCCCCCCCCCCCCCCCCCCCCCCCCCCCCCCCCCCCCCCCCCCCCCCCCCCCCCCCCCCCCCCCCCCCCCCCCCCCCCCCCCCCCCCCCCCCCCCCCCCCCCCCCCCCCCCCCCCCCCCCCCTGGGTGAAGTCGACATGCACAATTAGATATGGTTACCTCGGCAGTTCAGTGTCTGACCCCAAAAGAAATTTGCTTGTAGAAATATTGCTTTAAATTTTTTTTCATGCACCATTCTTTAAATGCTGCATTCTGTCGCATATCATTAAATTTTGAATTCAAGTGGTATTTGAAATTTTTGTTTTAATAACTTGCTATTTATGCAGTATTTTATATGATAGTTAATTCCTTTTTTGTGATTCTTTCTTTGTAGAGCTCACTCTCACTTTATTTCTTTCACGTTCCTGTTCTACACACACACACACAACACACACACACACCCCACACACACAACACACAACACACACACACACACACACAAACACACACACACAACCAGAAACACACACACACCACACTCACTCATCCTTCCCATCCATACGAAAAAAAGACACTGAAACCTTTTCATTAAAGGGTATTTGCTGTCGTAGTTGCAGGCGATATCTAGATCTAGATGTATTCTTTTCCGCATTTTTGCCAGTATAAGACTAGTACATGAGAAAACATTTCTTCTCTAGCGCGAAAATTTGGTTCAAGAAAAATTTTTTGTGGATTCTGTGTGGTTTCCTATCTACTCCAATTATCAGAGATGATTGGTATTTAAAAAACCGGCCCATGGGGTCGCTATGACACCCCCTCTCCTTTTTTTTCTTTATTTTGGGAAAGAAAAACCAAAACGAAAAAAAAAAAAAGAAAAGTAAAAACAGAAAATTTTAGTGTAGTGGTATTTAAAACCCCCTCTTTCTGTTCCCTTTCTTTTTCTTTTACTATCTTGGCCCTTACGTTGGGATCTATTTTCCCCGACATATATAGCGCGGACCGAGAAAACCGACAGGCCCTAAAGGGAAACTTGCTCAGAAACCTTTAGGATGCTGTGGAAGGACATCCCAGAATTCCAGAAGCCTTTGGCCCAAGATTTCTTTAGAGAGGTTTTAGCCACTCCGGATATAGTGGAAGGGCGCACTTGCGGGCCCCCGTAGAGCCGCAAAGGACCAGGAACTCCCACACGGGTAAACGCCCCGGGATGCTGTGGAAGGGCACCGCCTGCCGGGGGCCCGCTGACCAGTAAAACTCCGGGACCCCTCAGCACAGCTATCGCCCCCTTTGAGATGCCGAACCCCCGTAGTCCAGACGAAGGTTAGAGGCGTAGGGACGAGTATGCGCCAAGACAGCCCTGGACAATTTGGGAGGCATGTGGATGTCAAGGGGGACCTGTGCAAGCCTTCGAGGACGTTGAACGTCGAGGATGGATAGATTAAACCAAGGACCAGAAAAAAGGGGATGAAAAGGGAGAGCAACTATGAAGAGCCCCAAGGAAAACATCCCAAAAGAAGGATGCCACCCAAAAATTGGGTCACCCCTTTGGGCCAAACTAAGCACCTCGAGGCGGGGCACGAGTAGGGGGTGAGAATATGGAGAATATTTTTAACTTATTTATATATCAATAATATTATAAGCAATTTTATATACGGGATACAGCCACTGGCTCTAATCGAGAAAGAATAAGACTCACGGGGGGTGTAGATACGTTTTATCAAACCTCGTCTACCCTTGTTGTGCCCAGCGCTGCCTGACCAGGTCGTCACCCCCTCTGGTCCCACCAGGCTTGGTGGACAGAGACCCCACCCCCCCAGCACTTACCCTAAGACATCATTGTGTGTTCCCTTTACTATTTTTACTCTTACACAAAAAAATTAAGCTGTTTATACAAATACAATCCCCCTGCTAGACATTGATGGGGCCCCATGCCTCTTTACAATCCAATACTTTTTCGGAAATACACCCACCACATTTGGGGATAACCCAGGGGGGGGGGTTTTACCCCTAAAAAAATGTCCAGAACACGGGGGAATACTGCTCCCTCCCTTGGGTTTTTACTAGCTTAGAACTAAGGAAAAAAATATCTTATCTAGTTTATCCTTTTTTCCCACCCTGGCTAAGCAAGGCTGGGCAGGCTGTGGTATTTTGGGGCATGGCCATAACATTTTAAGGTATTATTTTTGAATTTTAGGCTATACTTTTTTAGAAAGTCTATACATTAAGGAAAACAAACAATTAACACCCCCTTTATCTACCATTTGCCACGCCGGTGTACAGTTAGGCAGGAAAAGGATTTCTACATTGATATGCGGCATGTGATACTACTTTCCAAATTTAGGATACAAATAATTACCTTTCTAAGACAAGATGATATAAAAGGGTTTACATAGTTCCTCTCCCTATGTTTGGGGGGTTTTAAAAGGCTGAACACATGGGACCAGGAGATATAAAGTACAAGTGTTACTTATTTTCTTCATACACGGAACCTTATTTCTTAAACATTAAAACTGTACTGCCCGGGCTTGTTTTGTTTTTATAACCATAGGTAAGAATCTTGCAAAAACCCCAATAGGGGTTTATGCTACAGCTTTCAGACTTTGAAAATTTAAATCCTCTTTAAAGGAAAGTTTAATGAGGTAAAAAAACCCCAGAAAGAGGTCCCCTAAGACCTATATCCACACTTTCCTTGCCACTTTTGCTGACTTTGGGTGGGATCAGGGCCCTCGTATTTTTGCATGATACACGTTTACCCTGAGAAATTTGCAATATTTCCTGCAGTGTTAAGCCTAAAGAGCACTCTGTGAATCGCAAAAAATTACCCCTGAGCCTGATTCTGATTTTCCTGCCAACTCATTTTGGTGTGCTAGCCCAGTCATGAACCCTCAGCCCGGTGCTAAAAAAAAATTGTTTTTTTACAACAAAAGGCTCATCTCTGCTCCTAGACTGTAAGGATCCGTATGTAGCATTCATTGCATTGGACAGTTTTTAAAGATGCTCATTTTAATTGTCTGTACAATGGGGGGTTCTTAATTGATTCGGCATTTTTTTTTTTTCTCCTTTCTTTTAAGGGCCCTGTCCTACAAGGACGTTGGCGATCAGAATTTCCCATGTTTTTCTTGAAAATTTTAGAGTGGTGGTTTGCCCTTGCCTTCCCCCCGGGTTTTAATCGGTCACCATCTTTTTTCCCCGGTTCGGGGACTGGCATGATTTGGGGGGTTTACCCACCCGGGCTAGGTAACAACGGGGTGAATTTCCCTTGCCAAGGAACAACGCCCCGGCCGGTGACTCAACCCTCGAACTCAGTTGCCGTCGTGCCGTTTGATTTGAGCTCAAACCCACTGGGCCACCGGGGCCCTACATGTTTTGGGCACTAAATGTGGATTTATTTTTTAAAACCTTTGTTGTTCTGGAGCACCAAGAATGACCCTCATGTCCCATTTTAAACATATTTAAAACTAGTCACCCGTTTCCCCTTGAAAATACTAGGTGCAATGCTGATAACTATGACGACCAATGTATGACAAGAAAAAGTCTTGAATATTGACATTAATCCCAGGTTTTTCCCAACAAGTGTCCTAAGGGCTGCAGCCTTTTACACAGCCGTTTCTTCAGGTTTCTGATGACTCTGCATCACTGACAACACCCTAAAATATTTGTAGAGGGAATGACGCTCAAGTTTTTTATATGAAACCTGGCAAGGGTTTGTTTTGGGTAAGTGCCCTTTTTTTTTCAGTCGAGATTCAAGATTTTTTTTATTCACCCTTTGGAGAGGATTTAATCAATTATAATCAGCTAGCAATAAGGGAGTCATGCCCTCAAGTGGTATATCACAGAAATATATGCATTGGGATATTAATTGCAGGGACTAGAGGTGTGCCGAGTCAAATACTTTTGTATAAGTGTTTTTAAACCCCGAAAAACCTGAGGTGATCAATTGGGGACAGATACATTGAATCCATTTTAACAGTTTTCCCAAAATGCCAAGGTAGTATTTACTAGGATAATTTCTTTTTTGCAAATCAAAGGCAGATTAAGTTTAAAAGAAATAGGGTCTGCAGCCGGGGTTTGAGTTTTAAGTACTCTGAAAAACAGTGCGGGCTGTACTCCGGGGAGAAACCCATGCAGTCGGGGGGGAAAATTTTTGCGATACAAAATTCTTTTCAGAATTTATTCTCTAAAAATATTTTGAAAGGCGGAGGTTAAAGAAGTGCTGTTTTTTGTCATATTGGGTTTAGGTATAGGATGATTAAGCTTTTAGGCATAAGGTGTTAAAAGGGGTTTGCCTGGTACCTGACCCAATGGGGCGAAGGATTTTGTAAGTAATGCCATCCTTCCAGGTGCTTTTCCCTTTCCCTTTAAAAGGGGGATTACTCAGTCCACTTTTTCGGCAAAGTCGGAGGGGCAATACAGCACAGGGTACGCTATTTAAAATTTTTATTTTTTTTCGATTATTAGTTGATCTTTTTACCTTTTGAAGGATTTGGGAGTTCCCCGGGCCCCCTGCTCTAGCGCTATTTGCCTGTCTTGTGGGTGTGAAAATCGATGTTGTGAGGCTTTACCTGCGCCCTTTAATTTTTTCCCCTACATCAACTACAGAAGTTTTTTTTACTGAAACTTTGCAAAAAAATTTTCCGGTTTACTACGAATCTGAGTTTTTTTTAATTTTTTTAATTCTTTTTGGCTTTTAAAAAACTGCAGAAAAAAATTATCTGCCATATATTTTCTTTTACAGTTAGCAAATCATGACCCCACTATGGTCCTTGGCCAGAACTCGGTCATTTATCTACCTGGGGAGGGGGGCCCGGGGCCTCTTTTTTTTCAAAAGTATTCGTGAACATCCCAGTGTTATAGTATCAAAGAAACTTTAATTAGATCCGAAGAAATTTCAACAGTTGTTTTTTATAATGTTAACCAGTCATAGATCGTGCCTTGAAGTGATCCCCCAGGCTCGGTGGGATAATGATTTTTAGCCTATTTAGGGGCTGTCTACAGTTAGTTGTTCGATTTCAAATGATCCTAAATAAATCTCGTAGCTGTGAATCAGATATTGCCCTGAACTAATTTTTTCCAAAAAAAGGTTTTAACCTCCACCTCTCAAATGAGTTCTGCTTCTTGTATATGGGCAGGGTCTACATTATGAAAAGCTGAATTTTTTTCCCCTTTTCTATTTTTGGGGGTCTCCATAGGTTTGGGCTTTGCAAAGAAAACGCCCCCTCATAATGTCCTTTGGGTTTTGAAAAAAGGGGGAAGAATTGCCAGAAATTTAAAATATCTGGGATTAAAATTACAGTGAAAAATACCCAGGCAATCTGAAATTTTAAATGATGAAATTTACACCAATTTTTTTGGATTTTTTTTAATAATTTAGTGGCAGTGTTACCTTACATTGTCAACATCCAATCATGGTTGTTTTCTATCAAAAAAATCCCTTTTTGCAGGGCTTTTTTTTATCTTAGCACAGCGTAAACTGTTCTTTCACACAAATAACATCAATATTTTATTTACGGGTCTAAAACTTAGGTCATTAACGTAGGTTAATAAAAAACATAATCCATGATATAATTTGATTTTTGCGTTTAGCCCTATGTGAAAGTGCTCATTAGGCAAAATGTGTATCATGCGTTTTAAACCTTATTATGAATTAAGATAAAATAAGAAAAATGTAATTTTTGATTTTGGACTTTTTACAGATGGGAGTTGCAAAAATTAAAAGTTCTTTAAAAATTTCAAAAATTTTTCCCTTAGCTTTGTTCCAATTTTTAAACACAGTTATTTTGCCCGATCACTGGGGGCTGGTGCGCCACGGACTTGATGCCACAGGGATCTGATTTGTTCGTCACTGCTACGCATGACCCCATTCTGGTTATCAGACTGGGGGTCTGATATCATTCTCCTCGTTTTTCTTTTAGCACTAAAGTTTGTAAATTTACACCACCTTAGTCAGCTTACATGACGTCACTTCTGCCCATGTTGTGTGGGGGATTCCCCTGCCCGGCCTGTGGTCATCCTTTCCCTTTGGGGGAGGGACGGAGCCCCGGCTGGCGCCCGGGGAGGGAGGGGGGGCGGGGGGAGCGAGGGCTTGAATTAGAAAATATGGCACTTTTAGCCCGGGACACCCTCTGTGAGGGTCACACATTTGTAATCTCCCCAGCTGGCAACCGTGTCGCGTAGTTCGGTGGCCTTGCACCCCACTCGCCGGCAGTCGCGGGAAAATTTTGCGGTGGGGAGGGTATGGGGGGGGCCCGGAGGGGAGGGCCGGGGCAGGGGGGGCCATGCACTGTGGGGGTTTGGAAAAAACACAAAAAGTCAAATTACTCTTTTTTTTGGAGTGTACAATAGGTTTGGGTGAGACCTAGCCGATGATGAGTGCTTCCCTTTTGGGCTCGGCCAGCCGCGATGTATACCCCTCGAGCAGGGCCCATGAGCTGCGCGGTGATTGGGGGGGCGGATCGCCAAACCGCCTGGCCTGACTCTACCCAGCGGGAAGCTCGTCGACTTTGGGCACCCCACACCCCCCCTGCAGGGGAACACACCTGTTATTCAACCTGAAACATTGGGGGCAGAGGGTGGTGCATCTGCAGTACTCTCTCATCCTGCGCACTGCGAGGCACTCCTGGCAGTAAGCGTTTACCACAGGGGCATAGCGCACCTTGCCCCTTTCAGTATTTAGCTACGGCACTTTCCCCTGCGATAGCAGAAAAAGGATGCCCCCCACAGCCGCACGTGGCTGGGGGCATTTTTTTTCCAAAAAAAGTGGATGTTGGGGGGTGGTTGTCCCTTTTCCTGTTATCGGATGCAGTGAGCGGTGCCCATCCTTGTCCCTCTTATTTCTTGTGAGTTTTGTCGGTGCATACCATTTTCAAATCGAGCTCCTTGTTGTAGGTTTTCACAAAAATTTTTCGTCATATTTTTTTATCTCTTTGTTCATACAAGTTTTAAGGTAGTACTCCAAATTAAACTTCCCAAAAAGGGTTTTCAAAATAGTTTCTTCTGGGAAAAGCGACATACACGTGGGTGAGGTGAATCCCGCAAAAGGTGAGGGGGGCTGGAGGGTTGTTGCCGAGGGGCCCGAAAGCCATTTAATTTTTTTTTTGTTTCACCGGCCTTTAGGGGAAGGGGAGGCGGACATAATTCACTTTGTGCCAGAAAGGGTTTCTATATTTGATATGCGGCATTGATATACATTTCCCAAATTTTGGATACAACTAAGTTTTCTTCCAAGCATCAGAGGATATGAAAAAAGTTACTAGTTTCCGTACCTCAGTAGGTGTTGAAGGCTGAAAACAGGGGCTTGATATATAAGTACAAGTGACGCTTTATTTTTATTTAAAAAGTTTTTACTTAGTTTTTTGACATTACAAACTGTACTGACCGCCAATACAATCTATATCCAAGCCTGATCTTGCGGTCACAAATCACCTGTTTTATACAAAAGATGGAAGAACTTGCCAAATCGGCAGAGGCTACAGCTTTCAGGGCATTGGAATAATCAACTCATCAGGTCCCTTTTGAAGGAAGCTTTAAAGCTGATAAAATCCTAAAAAGGTTTCCCCGAGATTGATATCCACACTTTTCTTGTCACACCTGATTTTCCAGTAATAGAAAAGATCATGACTGGGGTTTTAAACACGATACCACGTTTACCCGTTATTTTTCGATATTTCCCGTACCCTTTTTCTAGAGTTTCAAGCCAGAGAGACTCTGTGAAACACAGAAAAATTTCCCCCCAGTTGGTTCGAAGAAATTCGGGGCCCCGAGTATTCCTGCCAATCAGTTTTCGTACTGCAACCAGTGGCATCTTGTTAAGTTAAGTTAAGTAAGTTTTTTTACCACCCGGCATTGTCAGGCGTGGGGAATCTGTTACAGTTTTTCTATACTGACTTTTACAGTAGTCTGTAACTACTGTAGTTGACAAGGTAAAATAAAATATAAATCTACACATACAAAAATTATTACTTACATATGCTTTTTCCACTGGTTTGAATTTCACTGTTATTTGCTTACGGTAGTTTCAATAGTAAATTTTTGGGTATAGTGCGAGTATATCTTTCCCAAGTATCAGATGAAATGAAATTTCACATAGTTCTTTTACCTCGTTAGGGTCTGAAAGGCTGTATCACAGACATTTCCCGGGTATAGTGCTCAAGCGTTCGTTTTTTTTCTTCTTTTCACAGTCACATCTAGATCATCTGCATTTTTGCACCCTGCATTGCCAGTACATTCTGTAACTAAATATTTGGGAAAAACCCCGTCACCGTCTGGTTTTACTTGGGGCCACCCCCTAGAAAGGGTTGCCATCCCTATATGATCGTAGTGCTTTTTGGACACTTTTAGGCCTTTGATGTTAATCAAACTACTAGTTCTTCCTTATGAGAACTTTTCAAAATTGTGCAACCCTAGCAAGGGATCCCAAATCTATTTCACAAAACCTGCTGCAGGCTTCTTTCGCCAATTGTCTCGTGGTCGTGTGCGTTGCCAACATGAGGGTACCATACAAACTGAATGTTGAAATTACGCCTGTTGCAAGTTACGTTTCTTAATGCAAATCACAATTTTTTCTCGCCAGCTGCTTTTAAAAAAATTAGCGTCCCAAGGCCCCTTTAGAGTACAGAAAAAATACTCCAGAGCCCCCGACATTAAATTCCTGCAGGGGTACCCGCCAGCTCGTTTGTGTAGTGCTGGCCAGTTTTATTCTCATATTTAAATTTATGTTGTAGTAAACATTTTTTTTAAGCGCAAGCAAACCAGCTTTGGGGTCCAGACTGTACGGATCCCTCGCGTAACATCATATGCTCATCACCATAGATTCTGTGTTTCCGTTTTCCGTTGCTAGCGCAATTTTTTTTAACACCAAGTTATGCACCCTGTTTTTTTTTGGGAGACATTAAGGGGCCGTCAAAGTTTAATTTTCCATGGGGAATGGAGCGACCTTTTGGGATTTTACTAAATTTGGGCATTGAGTTTTATAAGTTCATGGAGATTTTTTGTACAGAGGGGGCGCGGTTTTGTGATTTTTCACGTCTCTTGCGTGATTTTATGTTGCAGTTTCTTTTTGGGAAATTGAGAGATACGAGGGGTTTCCCCCAGGTTTGACCCAATATGGTGGAAAAAAATATTTTCTATCAAAAGGATGGTAATTTAATTCTGATCTCGTTTTTCTATCCTTGCTGTTCTCGGGGGGCCCAGGATAAACCTCATAGCTTCATTTGCCTACCTCCAAACTACCATTTCGATTCCTTACCTGAAAAGTGCAGGCAGGTAGTCACAACGACCTTTTAAAAAGCCAGTAAAACAGTTAGCGAGCTTAACATGATGCCATGTTCCCACAAGAACTTTTTAAAGGTTCAATTCTCCCAGAGTCTCTTTTTTAGAGAGGGACCAGGTCTGCATATTTACTTCACCCCCAGAATTTTTACTTTGGCAATGTCAAGTCCCGGTCACCTATGCGAAAAGTGGGTGGGGGGATGATCTGGGTTAAGCATTATTTTCTCAGCGGAAAGACAATCACACTCATGTGCCTTTTCGTGATTTGATCTAGTTGAAAAGCGGTTTCCGAAAACCGTAGACTTTGCCTTTTTTTCCTCTAGCGAGACGCGTTGTCTTTTGGGAGACAGCGTCGTGAAGGATTACTTTTCCTTTAAAGCGACTCAGTTTACGTTTTTCCAGAACTGAAACTTTATTTTAAGATGCTTTCAGTTTTTCCCCATGTAACCTTATTAACTCTATGGTCCCCGTGTTTTTTTTTGAGATTAAAAAAAGCTTGTCCCCCATTCCAAATTTTTCGCCGAATCTTTTGACTTTGCATCGTTTATTTTTCCCAAAAACCCTTTAAATTCCAACCCTTTCAAACCCAGCAAGTGCTTGCCTCTTTCCCGCCTCACCTCGAATCCCGACCCCCTCGCCTCCCTTTCCGAATCATCCCGATGTGTGGCTCGCCGGGACCTTCACGGCCTTTCCCGCTCATGGGCTGGCGGAGGAAAACGAGGGGTCTGCCTCTCCCAAGTTTTGGCTAGACTACCTCTTTTCCTCTATTCTCACCATCGTTGGGCCCCGGGATCATCATGGTGTCTTCTAAAGCATATCTACACGGTTGTCCTCAAGCAGGTACCTTTTTTATCTTGAAGCGAAAAGGAAACTTTTGTATGCCGTGTGTGTCTGCACTTTGGGGTTTCTTCTGTGCGCCAATTTGGGGGAATCAGGGTTTTTCATCCTTTTGTTTTTCATCTTATGGTTTATTTTCTTGTCACTTTCATTTTTAGTGTATTTTTTGGGGCGTGGTGGTTGGTGTGTGTGTGTGTGTGTGTGTGTGTGTGTGTGTGTGGTGTTTTTGTGTGTGTGGTTGTGGCGTATGGTGTGCGTGTGCGTTGTGTGTGTGTGTTAGTGAGATTTGTGTGTGTGTGGTGTTTGTGGGTTTTGGTGTGTTGTGTGGTGTTGTGTGTGGTGGTGTGTGTGGGTGTTATGGCAAAAAAAAAATCGAAAAAAAAATTTTTCCGGAACATAGTATTGAATAAAAGTTCAGCGTAGAGGGATGGAAAAGAGTTTGAGTAAAAAGAATTTTTCAATATTTTTCAAAGGTTCCTATTTCTGTGCTAGAAATTTTTTAATTGAAATGGAAAAGGGCAATGCCCGTTTGTTGGGAAATAGGTTTTTTTGTTTTTCCAATATACCACCCGCAGCACCGCGAACGACAACCGAAAAACCAAATTCCTCACATCTTGGAAAGCAGTTAGTGTATGGGGACCCTTAAAGGAATTACGTAACTAACCGGGTATTCGGTTTAATAATTAGTCCAAGGTTTATCAAAAAAGCGCTTGAGGCCAAGTCAGCAAGGGGGAGAAACCCCAAAAGTTGCAAATTGGGTTTGGCCTTGTTGACCGCGGAACCGTATTACCGCGGATAGATCTAATTGGCCAGCAGCAGGCGAACGCGAAAATGCATTTCGTGAGGCTGGGCGAGCAACAGGGTGGGAGGGGGGGAGGTGGGGGGGGGGGGGAACTGGACAGGTGGGGGGGGCTTAGAACCTGGTGGAAAGAGAGAGAGAAAGGGAAGAATTAAAGGAGGTAGAAAATAGAACGGTATGAGATGGAAGAAAGTTAAAGAGAAAAATAAGGGTTAAGGCGCCTTATGGAGTGAACATAAAATGAAAGGAAGGAAGAAGCTTAAATAGAAGAACAGAGAAATCACAAAACTTAGTACGCGAGGGTGTACTTAAAAAATGGGACGATTTAAAAGGGTTTTGCAAAAAAGAGACGAAGGGGAAGGCAAGAAGAGTAACAGACGGGAGGGGGCCAGCAAAGGAGAGGGCCACGAGAGAGAAAGGGTACGAGAGGAAAAAAAAATTGCCTTTATCTTTAAAAGTAATGATAGTAAATGATAAGAATAAGAATAATGATAAGATAATAAAAGCAAAAAATAATAATGATAAAAATAAAATAATAATAAAACAACAACTATAAAAACAAAAACAACAATAATAAAATAATAAAAAAAAAAAGTGTAATTAATAAAAAAATAATAATAATATAATAAGATAATGATAATGATAATGATAATGATAATGATAAGATATAATGATAAGATAAAGATAATGAATGATAATGTAATAAATGATAATGAAATGATATAGATAAGATAATGATAATGTAAGATAATGATAATGAAATGATAAAGTAATGATAAGAAAAGATTTTATGTAATTAAAGAAAAAATTGTAAAAAAAATATATATAATGAAGTAAATTCTAGGAAAATTTATTTTGTGAATGAAAAGGCAAGAAATTTTAAGGGATAAAAAATAAAAGGTAAAACCCGATACGAAAAAATAGGAATACGCGAGTCAAAGAACAAGAAAAAACCCACCCCCCACGCTTTAGGGAGATCGCGCCTCAACCATAGTCCGTGAGTGCCCTCGGGGCGGAAAAGGAAGGGCGGCGAGTTCGCAGTACGTAAAGAACGGGAATTTGGTCGGAAAAACGATGGAAAAGGGAGGGAAAAAAACGTTTGCAAAATCCTCGGATTCTGGGGGCGAAAAATCAGAAGTCTGCGGCTGGAGAGAAAAACTCGCGCCCCCCAAAAAAAAGAGGGTTTGTTTGGGACGAACCCGATAGCCACGCGACAGTGGGGAGCAGAACCGATAAACCACACCATACACACACACCAAAACCCCTGGGTGTGCTGTGTAACATATTATATATATAAAATATATATATATATTATAATATATATATATAATGGTTTTTGTGTGTGTGTGTGTGTTGTGTGGTGTGTGTGTGTGTGTTAGGAAGTAATGATAGAAGATTGGGCTATGTATATTATATATATAATATAATTATAATATATTTTTATATAATATATACTATATACATATATATTAAAATATATAAAATATATATAATATATATTATATTTTAATTTATGTATGTTATAGTATATATATATATATAATATATATATATATATATATATAAAATTTTATATATATATATATATTTGTGTGTGTGTGTGTGCATGTGTGGGTATGTGTGTGTGTGTGTACATCATGCAATACACTGTGTGTTGGTGTGTATTAATATATATTATATATATATAATATATATTATTATATATATATATATAGTATATATTTATATATTAAAAATAATATATATTAAAATAATACGTATATATGGCCTGGGGCCCAGAGGTTAGAGCCCCCCCCCGGACCAAGATGCCAAGGGAATTGAGTTCGAGGGGTTTGAGCAAAGGCCGGCGTGTTTTCCCTGGGAAGGGAAATTTACCCCCATTTCCCAAACCCACTGGGTGCCAAAACCCGCCCCAAATCATGTGGGGTGTATGTATATATTATATATATATATATATATTATATATATATATTATATATAATATGTATATATATATATATATATTTTATAGATATGTTAAATATATAATATATATATGTATATATAAAAATATGTTTTTTAATGTTTAATATATAATAAATTATATAAAATATAAAAATAAATATATAATACACACAACACCAAACACACCAATTTTATATTATATATATATATATTATTATAAATTATATATATATATATAATATTAAAAAATGTTATTATAAGGTGGTATATTTATATAATAATATATATTATATATAAAATAATATATAATAATATATATATATAAAATTTTACACACATTTTAAAAATACATAGGTGTGTGTATGTATGGTATATATATATAAAAATTATATATATATATATATATATAATATATATATATTTTATATATATTTTTATATATGTAAAAATAAAATATATTTTTTTTTAAAAAATATATTAATTAAAATATATATTTTGTATATATATAAATATATATAATTTAAAATTATAATATATATATATAATATTTTTTTTTATATATATATTATATATATTTTTATTTTTTTTTGTATTTTTTTATATATATATAATATATATATATAAAAAATTTTTT
>NW_023660760.1:5000-12500 GCF_015228065.2 Penaeus monodon
TATATATATATATAAAATATATATATATATATAAATATATAATATTAATAGTAAAATATATAATATATAATATAAAATATAATATATATATATATAAAAATATATAAATTTTTCATAATGTATATATTGTTATATTTGGAAAAAAAGATTTTTAGTAAATTTTATATACACATATCATCTATCTGTCTCTCCTCTATATAACATATTATACACCCACCCCCATACACAAATATATACATATATGTAATATCTATATTTAAAACCCCATTATCTGTCATCTATCTATCCTTTCATCAAAACTATCTAATATATATGCATACAACACAAAAAAGTATATGTTGTATGTTTTGCATGCAGGGATGTAGTTGTATGTATGTATGTATGAATTGTAGTATGTATTATGAGTATGTATTAGTATGTATGTATGATGTAGTATGTATGTAATTGTATGTATGTATGCAGATATAGATGTATGTTGTATGATGATCTGTCTGTCCCCGAATGGTCTCACCTCCCTTTAAGGTGGATTTCGAAATTTTAGTCTCATTTTCAACAAATTTTTGTTTTGAATATGGGTTTTTTTTACCCTTGTATCTAAGGAAGAGGTATTTCCATTCATATATATTTTTAATTTTATAATATATATATTATATTTTATATAATTTTATTAAAAACATAAAATACATATTATTGTGTGTGTGGGGTGTGTGTGTTTGTAGTGATAGTATTAATAAATATATATACACGACACAGACACAACACACCCCAAAAATAAAATCTATTAAACATTAATATTAAATAATTTTAAAATATATATACAATATATATATATATAATATATAATAAATATATATAATTATATAATGGTGTGTGTGTGTGGTGTGTGTGTTTTTTGTGTTGGTGTGAGAGTTGGTGTGTGTGTGTGTCTCTGTCTGTGTAGGTTGTAAATATAAATACGAATACAGATAGAAGATTTATAATAAATATAAACATATATTATCTATTATCATACAAAATAACACACAAAACCCAATAAATAATAATACAAATGTAATATTAATATAGAATATACTATTTTAAAAATATATATATAAAAATTTTTTAATAAATATAATTTTATATAAATATATATAAATATATATATTATCATAATAACAAAATAATACGCATTTTAAATTTTTACATACATAAAAACATATTAAAATATATATAATAATTTTTATATATATATTATTAAATAATATATATAACATAGATATAAACATATTAATATAAAGATAGATAGATAGTAGATAATAGATAAATGATAGTAGAAGATTGAAATAATTTTTATATACAACATACACACATCTATCATCTATTATCTATCTATCTTTTTCTATCTATTACACACACACAAAACACACACCACACCATAAAATATATAATTTTATATATATATTATATATATAATATATATAATTAATATATATATATATTATATATATATAAGGAGTGTGGGTGTGTTATGGTATATATATATATAATAATATATATATATATATATATATATTATATAATATATATTTTTAAAAATATATACACCCCCCCCAAGGAAGTATGTTGTAGTATGAGTTGATGTAGTATTATGTATGTATGTAGTTGATGTTGTAGGAGATTATGTATGTAGTAAGTATGTATGTAAGATATATTATATATATATAATATAATATATATAATATATAATATATATATTAAAATACAAAAATACCACAGGAGAACACAGATACACGGTGTAATATATAATATATATATATAATATATAATATATTCATAAGTATAATTATATATAAATATATTTAATATATTATGTAATCACACATTAGTTAATCTAATCATATCATCTATGAAAATATACATGTATATTTATTCTATATCATATATACTTTATAGAAAATAAACACACACACACACACACCACACACACACACACACAACACACACCAAAAACACACACACACACACACACACACACACACACACACCACACACAAACACACACCACCAAAACACACCACACCACACACACACACTATGTATATTATATATAATATACCATATAATATATATTATAATATATATATATTAGATAGATAGATAGATGATAGATGATATATACAATATGAGGGTGTGTGTGTGGTGTGTGTGTGGTGTGTGTGTGTGTTGGGTGTGGTTTGTTTGGTTGTGTGTGTGTTGTGGTGTGTGGTGTTGTGTGTTAGTGTGTGTGTGTGTGGGTGCGTGGATGTGTGGTTTTTTTTTTGTTTTCATAAAATATAAATTTTATATATATATATATATAATAATATCTATTTTTTTTTTGTTTGGTTTTTTTTTTTTTTTTTTTTTTTATTATCTATAAATTTATATAAAATAATATAATATATAAGTATAATATAGATAGATAAGATATAGAAAAGATAATGTGTATTTAATATATATATAAATAATATAATATTATATATATAAGTAAAAAATTTTTTATATTATATAAAAAATATATAATTAAATTAATTTTTTTGTTTTTTTTATTTTTTATGTAATTTTTTATAAATTTATTTTAAAATAAAAAAAAAAAAATAACACAACCAAAAAACAACAAACAACAAACAACCCAACAAAAAAACAACAACACAAACCCAAACATACAACTCATATGTGTTATTTAAATTTTATTTTTTATATTATTTTATTATATATAAAATATATATATATATATTTTATATAAAAAAAAAACAAAAATAATATTTTTTTTTTTTTTTTTTTTTTTTTTTTTTTTTTTTTTGTGTCGTGTGTGTGTTGTGTGTGTGTGTTTGTGTGTGGTGTGTGGGTGTGGTGGTTTTATTATTATATTTAATATTATTATTATTATTATATTTTTTTTTTTTTTTTTGTTTTTTTGTTTTTGTTTTTATTTTTAAAAAATTTATATAATATAAAATATATATGATGTTTATTATATAATATAATATAATATTGATATATGTTTGTTAATAAATATATAATAATATATATATAATATTATAATTTTATAATATTATATATATATATAATATATAATATATTATATATAATTATCTTTGTTTTTTGTGTAGTGGGGGTTTTTGTTATATGTATAGAAAAATAATATAAAATTTATATATTTAAAATAAAATCCTATCTATCTTATAAAAAAATATTTTAAAATTTATACATACATACACAGACAAAACAACAACAAAACCACCAAAAAAAAAAAAAAAAAAAAAAAAAAAAAAATATATAATATATATATAAAATAATAAAAAATAATTATTAATATTTTATATATATATATATATTTAAAATTTATATTATATATAATTTAATTTGTGTGTGTGTGTTTGTTTGTGTATATATATTTAATAAAGATAAAATAAAAAAACAAAACAACACACACATAAAAATTATATATTATTTTATTTTAAAATATTTTTTAATAATATAATATTATATATATATTTAATATTATGGGTTTAAAAATTTAAAGTAGATAAAAGGGAAAAAAACATATTGAAAATAAATTGTTAAAATAGGGCTAAATTTAAAAATTTTTAAATGAGAATTAAAAAATAAATTTTAATAAATTTAAAATATAATGATAAATAAATTTTAAAAAATACAAATAATAATAAAGATAAATAAATAAAAAATTAATATTACTTTTCATAATAATAAACATACATCCCGAGAGCCCAAAAACAACAAACAAACAAAAAAAAAAAAAAAAAAAAAACAATATATTTTAATATAAATATATACATATATTTAATATTTTGTGTATGTGGGGGGGTGTATATATAGTATATATAGAGAGAGAGACAGAAGATAGATTGGTATAATAATTACATAACAATCTACAAATTTCCGAATATGAAATTAAAACAATATGAAATATATATTATTATATATTTTTAATTATATATATTATATAATTAATATATATATATAAAATATAGATATATATTATATATATATATATAAAATGTATGTATTAAAATTAATAATAAATATTTGTTGTGTGGTGGTGTGGGTGTGTGTGTGTGATTTTTGTGGGGGTGTGTTGTGTGTGTGTGTTTTGTTGTGTGTGTTTGGTATGTGTTGGTGTCGGTGTTTGGGTCTGTGTCTGTATATGTTTTTTGATATATACGCAAACACACACACACACCACACACAACACACAAAAATTATATTTAAAATTATATAATAATATTATATATATTATATATATATAATATTATTATATATATATATGTACATATATAATATATATATATATGAATGAGAACACCTTCCAGTAGTACTAGGTACAAAAAACCCATGATGAAAAACTAAATTGTTGAAAAGAGACTCGATTTCGAAATCCCTTTGGGAAAGGGGGGAGATCAATCGGGGGAGGGGGACCGGGGGGGGGGAAGGGGAAGGAGGGGGGGGAAGAAGGTTTTTGGGGAAAAAGCCGGTTCAAACTGAAAGGCAGTAGTTTATAAAGGGGATTCCCCTTGTTGGGGCCCGGATATAGTGGAACAAAAAACAACCGGGCCGTTTTGGGGCCTTTTCCCCCCCCGGGGAAAAAAAGGGCGTTGTTGTTGGGTCCCTTTGATATAGCGTAAAATTTTTAAGGACAGACACTTGTGAGGCTGGCGCCCGTTCGCCAAAGTATTGCTTATCACAGGAGGCACAAGGAACAGCATAGGTGCCCACCTTCGTGGTAGAGGGAGGGCTGGGCGACAGATAAACCCACAAACTGAAAGGGTGAAAAGGGCGACGGAGAGAGTAAATCACCTCAGTGTAGGGGAGGCTGGGAGTCTTTTTAGAGAGGAGTCTTTTTAGGAGAGGAGTGTGGTAGAAGGTACGCCCTTTCCCTGGATAACGCAACGTCGAGAACATGACGAGGATAGCCAGTTTCGAGAACGAACGGCGCAGAAAGTCGATCTCTCCCTCCAGGTACGGGAGTCACAGATGCAATGAGTGCGGAGGAACAGCGAGGTGGCAACACCTCTCTTTATATGGAGAGGATAGTATGAGAAGAAGTATGTACATACCACCGAGTTCTCCTTGTCCGAAGGCAAAATGGTGACATTCCCTCCGCATGCTCTGAAAGGCCTCACGGTAACACTGGGAGTTGAAGGGTTAGGATAAAGGAGAGATTTGAGAGCCGAGATGAAAGCACAGGCAAGGAGTCCTATGAGAAGAGATGAAACGGTCAGAGCATGAAAGAATGTAGATGGAGGTAAGGGGGCGAGGGCGGAGAGTAAAGGAGTTTTTGTTGGTGAGGGGGCAAGGACAGGTAAGATAGGTAGATAGACAGAGTTAATGAAGGGGGGGGGGGAAGAGGGACCCAAAGGGCTGTTGGCGGTGAGGCTGTATTTTTATCTACATCTACATCATATATCTAAACATACATATAGAAAAATAATTTTATATATAATATAATATATTATATATATATATTATAATGTGTATACATATAATATAATATATATAGATATAAATATATATATATATATATATATATATATTTATTATTTAACTATAATATATAATACTATATAATTTTATATATAAAATATATATATATATATATATAAATTATTAAAATATATATTGTGTGTGTGGTGTGTGTGTGGGGTGGTGTGTGGTGTGTGTGTAGGTGTGTGTGTGTGTGTGTGGGTGTTGTGAGTGTGTGTGGTGTGAGCGTTAATAAAAATTTTATATAAAAATTATATTAAAAAATATAATATATATAATATATATGTATATATATATATATATATATATATATATATGATAAAAATTATAATTTATATATATATATATATATATATGGGGTGGTGTGGGTGTGTGGGGTGTGGTGGGTTTTGTGTGTGTGTGAGGTGTGTGTGGGGTGTGTGGTATATAATTTTGGTGTGGGGGTGTGTTGGGGTGTGGTGTGTGTTTTGTGGTTGTGTGGTGGTGTGTGGTGTTGTGTGGGGGTGTGGTGTCCCGTGTTTTTTAAAATAATATATATTTTATATTATAATTATAAATATACAAAAATATATTAATTACTTTAATAACATAAAAAATTTTTAAAAAAATTATAAAAAAAAAAAAGGGGTGGGGGTGTGTTGGGGGGTGGGGTGTGTGGGGCCTTTTAAAAATTTTCTAAAATGACTATAATTAAAATTTACTTTTATATATATACACACACACACACACACACACACAAACAAAACACACAACACACACCACAATGATGCGTGTGTATATATTTATTATATATATTATATATGATATTATATATTATATAATTAAATATATTATACACATACAGACACACACACACACACACACACACACAACACAAATACATATATATATATAATTTTATATATATTATATAATATAATATTATATTACTAGGCCGACTGCCGCGAAGTTCAGTGGACTCGATCTTATGGTCCGAGTTCAATTTTCCCGCTGCGCTCTGATGCTCGCTCGAGCAGGATTATCGCGAGAAAACAAAGTATGCCTTGAGAGCAGGTGTTTGTAGGGGAAATGCCGCCGTGGACAGGGTGTTAAGCGCGCTGAGCTTTTGGTTGGTTAGGAAGGGCATCCAATAGGCAAGGGGAGAAGGCAAAATTCCTCTTAAAATAATGAATGAGAAGCCGATTTCGCAGTGGAATAAAATTGGTCTTGAAAAAAATACTTATGGCCAAGGAGGAAGCAAAAAACGCTGAGGCAAAGTTGGAAAAGATTGGGAGAGGCCACGCCTAGTGGTTAATTCAGGCTGTTGATGATGGATTTATAAATAACACATACACACACACACACACACACACACACACACACACACACACACACACACAACACACAATATATATATATATATAAAAATTATATATATATAATATGTATATATATATATATTATAATAAATCTAAATAAATATAATATAACATGCATATAATAATAATTAAAAAATATATATAATATATATATTAATATATAATATTAATGGTGTGGTGTGGTTGTGTGTGTGTTGTGTGGTTGTGTGTGTGTGTGTGTGGTTGTGGGGTGTGTGTTGTGTGAGGTGTCTGTGTGTGTGTGTGTGTTACATTATATATTATATTATATATAAATTATTTTAATATATTATATAGTGGATATATTAATTTAAAATAGATATATATATATATATAAAAATGTGTGTGTGTGTGGTGTGGGTGTGTGTGTGTATGTGTGGTGTGGTTTTGGGGGGTTGTGTGTGTGTGTAGTATATGTAATATATAAAAATATATATTATATATATAATATAATATATATATATTATATTAATAAATGTAAGTATGCACCACACAGACACACATACAGCATATAAATACCATATTATATATTTAAAATCTATTATCTACCACGACTGGTAGAAAAAAAACATTGTATCATGTTGTGACAGCCAATTGTCAG
>NW_023660760.1:15000-18716 GCF_015228065.2 Penaeus monodon
TATTATATAAATATACAACGCACACCAACGACAAACACACGCACACACACACCAAAACACAACACACAAAACACACACACACCACACACACAAAACACCCCCACACACACACACACACACAAACACATATATATATATAATAATAATATATATAATATAAAATATTATAACATATATATATGTATATTGTGTGGTTGTTTAGTTTTTTTTTGAAATAGATATTCATTATGAAATAATAGGATGACTTCACTTTTTCGGTTATATGGTATAGAATGAAAAAATGAAGCACCCCAAAATTTCCCGATCATTGAAATATAAAAATACATTATAATATATATAATATAATAATATATATATATATATATATATATATATATATATATACATATATATAATATAATATATATATATATATATGGTGGTGGTGTGGGTGTGGCGTGTGTTGTGTGTGTGTGTGTTTGTATATATGCACACACACACACACACCACACCACCCCCCAAAACACACACACACACACACACAAACACACAAACACACACACAAAAATAAATATATATTAGAATTAATATATTATAAATTATAATATCAAACATAAATTAATGCTTATAAAATACACCCCCATACACACAAAAAAAACATACCCACACCAAACAACACACGCACAACACACACAACACACACACACAAAACACACACACAAAAAACACACACAACACAAAATATAATATATATTATATTATATATAGTATATATTATACTATATATAACATACTACTACAAACACACAAAAAAACACACACACACGCAGTGCATGTGAATAAGGCCTTCTAAATTAACACGGCATACGGTCGGTAGACACAGACATAGGCGATTTTCAGGTGAATTAACTGACGGCCAGATAAGTAAAGGGAGTAGAGGTCTGAAGGCCGAGACTAGGGGGCTTGTTGTATAGCATTTTGCATAACATTTTGTTGAATATCTCGATATCAAAGGAAATTTTGATCATAAGATAGGTCTTACAAGTTAGAATTGAACATTGTCTATGTGGCTATACCATCGCAGCAAGCTTATAACTCGCCATAACTGCATAATAAGCCATGGAAGTTTCGATGGCATATATACCATGAAACAGATTAGCGGCGAAAAAGTTTGACGGTATATATAAAATCGCGTCAGGTAAATATATACATTATATATATATATATATATATATATATATATATATATATATATATATATATATATATATATATATATATATATATATATATTTATATTTGTGACGCCGCGATGGTCCAGTGGTTATAGCACTGGACTGACCCTCATGGACCCGAGTCAATTCCTCGTCGCGGCAGTCGTAAAAATGTCTGCGTTTTGATTGCTCGCTCGATCCCGACCTCACGGCGAGGAAAACGACATATCGCCTCGAGAAGTCAAGACGCAGGTGTCGCCACAGTGGCACAGGTGTAAAGTTCACCGAACCGTGGTTGATTAGGAAGGGCATCCAATCAGGCAAGGATGAGACTGCCAAATAACCTCTCAAATAATGAATTGAGAGTGGCCGATTTCCTGAAGCGGAACAAATGGCTGTTGAAAAGAAAAGATAGAAAGTAAGGGGAAAAGATAATATATATATATATAATATATATATATATAATATATATATATATATATATAATATATTATAATATATATATATAATATAATATATATATATATATATATATATATATATATATGTAGGCCGCGGTGGCCGAGTGGTTAGAGCATCGGACTTAAGACTGTCACGACGGCAATCTGAATTCGAGGGTTCGAGTCACAGGCCGGCGCGTTGTTCCTTTGGGCAAGGAACTTCACCTTAATTGCCTACCTAACCACTGGGTGGCCAAGCCAGCCCAAGTCAGTGCTGGCCCAAGCCCGGATAAATAGAGATAATGATTACCTAAAAGGTAACACCGGCACTTTTCCATGGACAGGAACTGGGGACCCTACGTATTCACTCCAAGAGCATCACAACATGAAAACTACAATTAAGTACCATGCTGTGACCACGGCCGCTCAAACACGAGCCTATGAGGCCGTGATGGCCGAGTGGTTAGAGCATCGGACTCAAGACTGTCACGACAGCAATCTGAGTACGAGAGTCGAGTCACCCGGGCCCGGGGCGTTGTTCCCTTGGGCAATGAACTTCACCTCGATGCCTGTTTAGCCACTGGGTGGGCAAGCCAGCTCAAGTCAGTGCTGGTCCCAAGCACAGATAAATAGAGAGAATGATTACCAAAAAATTAAAGACCGGCACTCTCCCTGGCAAGAGCATCACACATGAAAACTAAAAAAGTATCATGTGGGCTACGGCGGGTCAAACATGAACCTACCGTTTAAAAAAAAAAAAAAAAAAAAAAAAAAAAAAAAAAAAAAAAAAAAAAAAAAAAAATTTATATATATATAAATTTTATATATAATATATATAAAATTTTATTATAATTTTATAATATATAAATTAAAATAAAAAACTATATCCATATAAAAAATATTATGATATATTAATATATATATGTAATGTATATATATAATATATATTGGTGTGTGTGTGTGTGTGTGGTGTTTGTGTGTGTGGGGTGGTGGTGTGTGGTTGTGTGGGTGTGGTGGTGTGTGGTGTGTGGAGTGTGATTATTAGAGGAGACAGAGAGAGGTTCACCCTTTTTTTAATCGAAGTTTCCTCAGTTATAGACACTCGCAGAAGCTCAGGAAAGTTTGCTTAAGACCCTCAGGACGCTGAGGGGAGTGCCCGGTTGTACCCGGGCGACATCGCAGGATTTAAACCAAGGGGTTTTTATTTATTGACATGATATATGGATATGTAGTATGTATAGTGTATGTGTAAATAATTATATAATTAGATGATGGATTATTTTTTTAAGTGTGTGTTTTTGTACTTTTATGTATATCACACAAAGACACCAAAAACCCCACCAAGATATATTATATATATATTTATTATTATTTTTATATATATATTTTTTTTTTTGTGTTGTGTTTTTATTTTAATTTTATATATAATATATAAATAATTTAAAATATTATATATATATATAAATATATATAAATTATATTATATATACCACCCGGTAAATAGGAGAATGATTCCTAAAGGATCTCCTGGAAAAGAACGGGGACCCAACCACGTACTCCTCCAAAGCACACAACATAAAAATACAATTTAGTACATGCTGTGACACGGCGGCCAAAAATAACCTACCGTAATAAAAAAAAAATGATGTATATATATATAATTTTATATAAAATATATATATATTTATAAATTTTATGATATAATACATACTACATATATATATATAAAATTTTTATATTATCTATTTATAAATATAATAATAATTAATCTGTTTATAATATAAGTCACAACACACACTTATTGTATATGTGTTATGTATGTAATTTTATATATATTATAATATATATATATAATATAATATATATAATATCAATAAAAGTATGCTATGTTTGAGACTGTGGTTCCCATATCCCTTTACCACTAAAACCATCTTAGCTTTCTTTTCCCCTTGTACCCTCGTCACCCGCAAATCTTTGTATTTTCGCTCAGTCTTGTCTTCGGTTTCCCTCTTTCCTTTTTTTTTTGGGTTTTTCCTTTTAAATTTCCCCAAACCCTTTTTTTTCCCCTGTTTAAAAAGGGCAA
>NW_023660761.1:0-7500 GCF_015228065.2 Penaeus monodon
CCAATACATTTTTCAATGTATATGGGGGAGACAAGTACATACGTCTTTGGTCTGAGAATGTTGCACATCTTTCCACTACATGTGCGATCGTTAATGGCTCTTGGCATCCTTCACAAAGTGCTTGACTTTTAGCCATCATCGGCCCATGAGTCAGTCTTGTGTGCCTGATTCTTAGTCTTGTTAATGCAACTTCCACTTTTCGGTTAGGGTGGATGCTAGTCACCCAACTGCCAAGGTCATCTCTAATCTCTCGCAGTTTGTTTCTGGAGGTATGCCTCCATTGTTCCTTCCATTTATTGCGAAGACAACTCCTTATGCTGAATTTCAGGTCGGTGTGTGGGAGAGGAAAACGAGCATCACAAGGCTGAGCAGCAGCTGCCTTAGCCTTCTGATCAACTCGCTCATTCCCACTGATACCAACATGCGCTGGCACCCAACACAGAGTTATCTTTTTGCGTGTTGACATCAGTGCAAGCCAATCTTGAACCTCCCTCACTACTGGATGTGATGAGTTTAAGCTCTTGATGGCTTGCAAAGCACTACGAGAGTCACAATATATCACAATAGAATGGTTCGTAAGATCTCTAGTCATCTTAACTGCTGCAAGGATGGCATGTAAATCTGCAGTAAAGATCGAGGCTGCTAGAGAAAGACTGCCAGATGCAGTCTTCCTTCTGCTCATTGCTGCAAAGCCCACACCATTTTCAGATTTCGAACCATCTGTATATATTGCCTCTGATCCTTGGTACTTAGAAATATGCTGAAGAAATTTCTCTTTGACTTCTGCTTCTGATTTCTCCCCTTTCCCAATTCCGACCAAATCCAGCTCGACTTGATTAGTCCAAGGGGGGAAATTGGGGGGAATTCCAACAGCCAACCTTAGTGAGACTCAAATTAAGATCTTCCACAGATTCCTCTTTCTCCTACCATAGGATCGGCTATCCTCAAGGGGGTTGAAAACCAATCTGGATGTAGGAGATCCCGGAATCCTTTGTAGTCTTGTGTAGTAAATCAGGTTCATGTAGTCCCGGTGTAATGAAAGAGGTGGTTCTCCACTCTCAGCATACAGGGATTCTACATGTGAAGACCTGAAAGCCCCAGTACAGATTCTGAGAGCTTCATTATGAACCGAGTCCAACATCCGGAGAACAGTGGGAGTTGCAGAAGAATACACCTCACAGCCATAATCAAGCTTACTACGAATAAGCGCTCGGTAAAGCCGTAGAAGCGTTGTGCAGTCTGCACCCCAAGATAAATGTGAAAGAACCCGCAAAATACTAAGCGCTTTGTAGCCTTCACTTTTAACTGTTTGATGTGAGGCACCCATGTAAGTCTTGAGTCAAAAATTAGACCCAAGTACTTCACCTCTTGGACAAATTGCAGTGAGTTTGCTTCTTAATAGAGGGAAGGGTGGAATTTTCCTCGTTTGTGGAAATGTATAGCCATGGTCTTGCTTGGAGAAAATTTGAACCCATGATATGTTGCCCACTGTACAACCTGATTTATTGCAGCCTCCATGTGTCTTTTCACATCCTGTAAGCTTCCTCCTGAGCAGTACAGTGTAAAGTCATCCACATACAGATTACATGAGACAGAACTTGGAACAACCTTTATAGCAATGGCAAACAGGGTCACTTAAACTCCCTTGTGGGACCCCTTCCAGCTGGTCTTCCAGGTTAGATTGATTGATTATTTAAAATTATCTGCCGCATCAACAGCTAAGGTCATTAGCGGCGAATACCTTGTTAACTAGAAATATTAAAATGTTTAAAACTTTAAAATCTATCAATAAATATTATACAAATAATAATAAACAGATTAAAAATCAAAGCATAAATATTATGCTCTAAGTGCATAAAATTTTTGCATAAACATTATGCATAATTAAATTTTATTGAAAATATTAGTCTCCTTAAGGAAACTAATAAGACCCTCTATGTCACAATCCTCCCCCAATACATTTTTCAGTGTATATGGGGGAGACAAGTACATACGTCTTTGGTCTGAGAATGTTGCACATCTTTCCACTACATGTGCGATCGTTAATGGCTCTTGGCATCCTTCACAAAGTGCTTCATTTTTAGCCATCATTGGCCCATGAGTCAGTCTTGTGTGCCCAAATTTCTTATTCTTGTTAATACAACTTCCACTTTTCGGTTGGGATGGATGCTAGTCGCCCAACTGCCAAGGTCATCTCTAATGTCTCGCAGTTTGTTTCTGGAGGTATGCCTCCATTGTTCCCTCCATTTATCATGAAGACAACTTCTGATGCTGGGTTTCAGGTCGGTGTGTGGGAGAGGAAAACGAGCATCACAAGGCTGAGCGGCAGCTGCCTTTGCCTTCTGATCAGCTCGCTCATTCCCACTGATACCAACATGCGCTGGCACCCAACATAGAGTTATCTTTTTACGTGTTGACATCAGTGCAAGCCAATCTTGAACCTCCCTCACTAATGGATGTGATGAGTTTAAGCTCTTGATTGCTTGTAAGGCACTACGAGAGTCACAATATATCACAACAGAATGGTTCGTAAGATCTCTAGTCATCTTAACTGCTGTAAGGATGGCATGTAACTCTGCAGTGAAGATCGAGGCTGCTAGAGAAAGACTCCAGATGCAATCTTCCTTCTGCTCACTGCTGCAAAACCCACGCCATTTTCAGATTTCGAACCATCTGTATAAATTGCATCTGATCCCCGGTATTTAGAAATGTGCTGAAGAAATTTCTCTAGGACTTCTGCTTCGGATCTCTCCCCTTTCCCAATTCCGACTAAATCCAGCTCAACTTGATTAGTCCAAGGCGGAAATTGGGGAATTCCAACAGCCAGAACCTTAGTGAGACTCAAATTAAGATCTTCCACAAGATTCCTCATTCTCCTACCATAGGATCGGCTATCTTCAGGGGGTTGAAAACCAATCTGGATGTAGGAGATCCTGGAATCCTTTGTAGTCTCGTGTAGTAAATCAGGTTCATGTATTCTCGGTGTAATGAAAGAGGTGGTTCTCCACTCTCAGCATACAGGGACTCCACAGGTGAAGACCTGAAAGCCCCAGTACAGATTCTGAGAGCTTCATTATGAACCGAGTCTAACATCCGTAGAACAGTGGGAGTTGCAGATGAATAAGCTTCACATCCATAATCAAGCTTACTACGAATAAGCGCTCGGTAAAGCCGTAGTAGTGTTGTGTGGTCTGCACCCCAAGATAGATGTGAAAGAACCCGCAAAATACTAAGTGCTTTTGTAGCCTTTAATTTCAACTGTTTGATGTGAGGCACCCATGTAAGCCTTGAGTCAAAAATTAGACCCAAGTACTTCACCTCTTGGACAAATTGCAGTGGGTTTGCTCCTAAATAGAGGGAAGGATGGAATTTTTCCTCGTTTGTGGAAATGTATAGCCAGGGTCTTGCTTGGGAAATTTGAACCCATGATATGTTGTCCACTGTACAACCTGATTTATTGCAGCCTGCATGTGTCCTTGCACATCCTGTAAGCTTCCTCCTGAGCAGTACAGTGTAAAGTCATCCACATACAGATTACATGAGACAGAACTTAGAACAACCTTTATAGCAATGGCAAACAGGGTCACACTTAAGACACTCCCTTGTGGGACCCCTTCCAGCTGGTCTTCCAGGTTAGAGAAACTGTTTCCCACCCGAACTCTAAATTTCCTGTTAGCAAGGAAGCTTTATATGAAGGTAGGTAATGCTCCTCTTAAACCAATGTCATACAGCTTCATGAGTATGCCATGCTTCCAAGTTGTATCGTAAGCCTTTTCAAGGTCAAAGAAGACTGCCAACATGTGACGTCGCTGTGCGAAGGAATTCTGTATAGCAGTTTCCATCCTCACAAGTGCATCTGTGGGTCGATCTCAATTTTCTAAAGCCATTTTGATATGGGGTCAACATTTTTTTCTTTTTCTATCAGCCATGTCAACCTGAAGTTGACCATTTTCTCCATCAGCTTGCAGATGCAGCTGGTGAGAGAAATTGGTCTGTAATTTCCTGGTGCGGAAGCATCTTTGCCAGGTTTAGGAACAGGAATGATTATAGCCTCTTTCCATGTGGATGGCACTGTGCCCTCCCTATAGATCCTATTGAATAGGTCCAACAGGAACTTCTGGGAGCTCTCCGGTAAGTGAGATATCATTTGATATGGAATATCGTCACTTCCTGGGGCAATCTTACGGCAGAGCTGCAAAGCAGAGTCCATCTCCTTGCGCAAAAATGGCAAATTGTATGGAAGTTCTGCTGCAGTCCTACTGAAGAACGACACTGGGTGTTGTTCCTGTTCAGCACGAAGGGTGGAGAATCGAGCAGTGTAAGATGCTCCAGAGGAGATCTCTGCCATGGATTTAGCTAGCTCATTAGCAATATCTTTTTTGTCTGTGATGATTATGCCATCTATCTTCAGAGCAGTTTGTGATATGGATGTGCTCTTTCCAGCAATCTTACGCACCTTGTCTCACACCCATGCTAAGGGGGTCCCAGAGTTAATCGAGGAGACATACTGTCTCCACGACGTCCGTCTAGCCTCCTTTAGCATGCGCCTGGCCTTGGCTCGGATCTTTTTGTAACTGATCAAGGTTACAATGCTGGGGCGTCGTTTCAACTGCCTTAATGCAGTTTTCCTTGCTCTGACAGCTTGTTGGCATTCATCAGACCACCATGGTACTGGAGATCGACGATACTGTCCGCTACTTTTGGGAATGGATGCTTCTGCTGCAAGATGAATTCGTGATGTGAAGTGATTAACAGCATCTTGAACACACTGGAAATCATTAACAGATCCTTGCAATACTGCAGTTGATCTAAAAAGATTCCAGTCTGCATGTTCAAGTCGCCATCTCTGCACTCCATTGACTGGAATACCATTCACCTCTTCCAAAAATATTGGAAAATGGTCGCTTCCATGTAAGTCTTCCATGACCTGCCAAGTGAAGTTCAACTGTGAATCAGGTGAGCCTATTGATAGGTCTATATTGGAGAATGTCCCAGTTTGAACTTGGAAATGTGTGGGAGTGTCACTGTTCAGTAAAACTGCATCTACTCTTAAGAACAAGGACTCTAAGGCCCTTCCTCGAGGGTTGCACAAAGTGTCTCCCCAGAGGTGATGCCGACCATTGAAATCTCCCAAGAGTAGAAATGGATGTGGCAACTGCCCGAGTACATCTTCCAAATCTTCTATATTGAGATTATGTGGAGGAAGGTAGATGGATGCAACAGTGTAAGGTCGTGTCAAGCCTATTCTCACAGCCTTCACCTGCAGTGTTGTCTGTAGGTGGATGGCCTGGAAGGGAATATCTTGACGTACCATTACTGCTACTCCTCCATGAGGCCCATTGTCAAAGGTCCCATAATGGGCTTGAATTTGGAATCCTCTCAGGGAAATCGGATGATTTTCTCTGGTCAAAATCTCTTGTAGACATACACAAACTGGATTATATGAAGCTATCAGATATTGCAGTTCTTCCCATTTTGCATGAATTCCCTGACAGTTCCATTGGATTAGGGTATCTAGTTCTTTATATTATTTCTTCATAAGGTGTTTGGCAGCACCTGTGGTCAAGGTTTGCCTCACACCTTTAGGCTGTCCCTTTCCATGATCCTGGGAGTACCTTTTTAATGGTTGTTTACCTGTGGAGCTAGTTTCCACAGGTTTCCCTTGGATAGGTTCAGGGATTTCTTTGCCTGGGGCATTCTGTCTAGCAGCAGAGGCCCCTGTGGATGTTGTGGCAGCTGGAGTCTTTTCGGCAAAGGGCGTGCCTGAGCCTTTACTTCAAGGGCATTCTGCCTAGCAGCAGAGGCCCCTGTGGATGTGGTGGCAGCTGGAGCTGTCACCGTTGAGGCCTCTGGAGCCTTAAATGTTGGCTCCAAAGACCTTACTTTGGGAGGAGGAGTCTCCTCAATAGACCCCTCACTCCTACTCCATTTCTGGTGGAACAACTCACCAGAGGCAGTGTCAGCAATTTCCGACTGAGTGTTAAAGAAAGTGGCAGAGTGTGTGTTGTAAGAAGCATTGGAGGGCAAGGGTTGGTGGGAAGGAGGATGGGCTAGAACCGAAGCAAAGGACTTACTTGGCTGTGCAAATAGCACACGGGCACGTCGCTTTGCCTCTGGAAAACTAACTTTCTCCTTGCTCCTTATTACCAATACTTCCTTTTCAAATTTGTACCTTTTACACTGCTTTGAAGAAGCTTCATTTTCCACACCTTACACATACTCTTGGTTGCCCATTTTCTTTAAAACGGCAAGAGTTGGCTCCATGCCCATAACCCTGGCAGTGGAAGCACCACATAGGGTTGGGCACATATGGCTTTACCTTCAGGTGGTACCATGCTAACTTAACCGATTCTGGAAGGACTAACGTGTTAAAAGTTAGAAGAAGAGCTGGTGTCGACTGTTCCAAACCATCAACTTTCTTCTTAAAACGTTTTACTGCCACTACATTAAAATTCTCTAGTTCCTCTAACAGTTTCTCCTCAGAATACCTCATCAGGTCTCGGGAAAAAACAATTCCCTTACACTGATTAAGGGTTTTGTGAGGAGAACATGAAACTTGAGCCCCAGGAATGTCGCATATCGCACGCAGACGGTCACTCTCGTCTGGTGACGAAACCTCAACTATCAGGCTACCATCTCGTTGTGGGGTGATGCGAGGATCACGTTGACATACATCAACAATTTTTCGATGTACTTCGAAAATATCAAGATCCATGATTGATACACCATCAATGGTCTTCACTACTAGGTACTTACTATATGAAATGTTTTCATATTTACCAGGTAAGATTTCCTTAGTGGATTGAGGAGGACTTTTCCCCTTCTTACCTGGTTTGGGAGCCCGGGAACCATTACGATTCCCATTCTTGCCCTTTGGAAGTTGGAAAGGTTCCAAAGTGACAATACGTGATGTTCCAGAGGGAATGGTCGGGGGATTGCGTAGGTCGTCAGGGAGAGAGCTAGATCTTTGTAAATTTGTAGTACTCATACAAATTTGAATTCTTCATTTCCTCACCCCCCCACCCACCATGGAGTCCAACGAGGGGAAGCTATAGTTGGGGGTTTAAAAATCACCCAATAGCCACAGGGGTAATGAGGAAATATACGCAGCCACTATTACAGCACTGATGGCAGTCGCGGGACCTATGCGCTACCGACTGAATAGTGCCTGCTTGACCCTAGCCATATTTGACCAGCCGATTGACTTGACCGGGCCTTGATCAAGCCACCCGTCTAACCAGAATAAAGGACCAAAGAGGTGTGTTGCTAGCTGCAGGGCGCAGCATCGCTCAACCTCCAGGACTCCTGTCTCCTGGTAATACGGGATGCCACGCACGGCAAACACACATGGAAGAGTTCTCCCTGGTCCAAGATGGAATGAACCAGGGGTGGGTGCACCATCCCCTCTCATAGGCCTTGGTGCACCAGGAAGCCATTTTGTCTCATCCCTCACTGGTGACCCCTCCAGTATGGGTAGCCCTCTGGTCCGGCTCACCAGAT
>NW_023660761.1:12500-18716 GCF_015228065.2 Penaeus monodon
AGATCTAGCTCTCTCCCTGACGACCTACGCAATCCCCCGACCATTCCCTCTGGAACATCACGTATTGTCACTTTGGAACCTTTCCAACTTCCAAAGGGCAAGAATGGGAATCGTAATGGTTCCCGGGCTCCCAAACAGGTAAGAAGGGAAAAGTCCTCCTCAATCCACTAAGGAAATCTTACCTGGTAAATATGAAAACATTTCATATAGTAAGTACCTAGTAGTGAAGACCATTGATGGTGTATCAATCATGGATCTTGATATTTTCGAAGTACATCGAAAAATTGTTGATGTATGTCAACGTGATCCTCGCATCACCCCACAACGAGATGGTAGCCTGATAGTTGAGGTTTCGTCACCAGACGAGAGTGACCGTCTGCGTGCGATATGCGACATTCCTGGGGCTCAAGTTTCATGTTCTCCTCACAAAACCCTTAATCAGTGTAAGGAATTGTTTTTTCCCGAGACCTGATGAGGTATTCTGAGGAGAAACTGTTAGAGGAACTAGAGAATTTTAATGTAGTGGCAGTAAAACGTTTTAAGAAGAAAGTTGATGGTTTGGAACAGTCGACACCAGCTCTTCTTCTAACTTTTAACACGTTAGTCCTTCCAGAATCGGTTAAGTTAGCATGGTACCACCTGAAGGTAAGCCATATGTGCCAACCCTATGTGGTGCTTCCACTGCCAGGGTTTGGGCATGGAGCCAACTCTTGCCGTTTTAAAGAAAATGGGCAACCAAGAGTATGTGTAAGTGTGGAAATGAAGCTTCTTCAAAGCAGTGTAAAAGGTACAAATTTGAAAAGGAAGTATTGGTAATAAGGAGCAAGGAGAAAGTTAGTTTTCCAGAGGCAAAGCGACGTGCCCGTGTGCTATTTGCACAGCCAAGTAAGTCCTTTGCTTCGGTTCTAGCCCATCCTCCTTCCCACCAACCCTTGCCCTCCAATGCTTCTTACAACACACACTCTGCCACTTTCTTTAACACTCAGTCGGAAATTGCTGACACTGCCTCTGGTGAGTTGTTCCACCAGAAATGGAGTAGGAGTGAGGGGTCTATTGAGGAGACTCCTCCTCCCAAAGTAAGGTCTTTGGAGCCAACATTTAAGGCTCCAGAGGCCTCAACGGTGACAGCTCCAGCTGCCACCACATCCACAGGGGCCTCTGCTGCTAGGCAGAATGCCCCAGGCAAAGAAATCCCTGAACCTATCCAAGGGAAACCTGTGGAAACTAGCTCCACAGGTAAACAACCATTAAAAAGGTACTCCCAGGATCATGGAAAGGGACAGCCTAAAGGTGTGAGGCAAACCTTGACCACAGGTGCTGCCAAACACCTTATGAAGAAATAATATAAAGAACTAGATACCCTAATCCAATGGAACTGTCAGGGAATTCATGCAAAATGGGAAGAACTGCAATATCTGATAGCTTCATATAATCCAGTTTGTGTATGTCTACAAGAGATTTTGACCAGAGAAAATCATCCGATTTCCCTGAGAGGATTCCAAATTCAAGCCCATTATGGGACCTTTGACAATGGGCCTCATGGAGGAGTAGCAGTAATGGTACGTCAAGATATTCCCTTCCAGGCCATCCACCTACAGACAACACTGCAGGTGAAGGCTGTGAGAATAGGCTTGACACGACCTTACACTGTTGCATCCATCTACCTTCCTCCACATAATCTCAATATAGAAGATTTGGAAGATGTACTCGGGCAGTTGCCACATCCATTTCTACTCTTGGGAGATTTCAATGGTCGGCATCACCTCTGGGGAGACACTTTGTGCAACCCTCGAGGAAGGGCCTTAGAGTCCTTGTTCTTAAGAGTAGATGCAGTTTTACTGACAGTGACACCTCCACACATTTCCAAGTTCAAACTGGGACATTCTCCAATATAGACCTATCAATAGGCTCACCTGATTCACAGTTGAACTTCACTTGGCAGGTCATGGAAGACTTACATGGAAGCGACCATTTTCCAATATTTTTGGAAGAGGTGAATGGTATTCCAGTCAATGGAGTGCAGAGATGGCGACTTGAACATGCAGACTGGAATCTTTTTAGATCAACTGCAGTATTGCAAGGATCTGTTAATGATTTCCAGTGTGTTCAAGATGCTGTTAATCACTTCACATCACGAATTCATCTTGCAGCAGAAGCATCCATTCCCAAAAGTAGCGGACAGTATCGTCGATCTCCAGTACCATGGTGGTCTGATGAATGCCAACAAGCTGTCAGAGCAAGGAAAACTGCATTAAGGCAGTTGAAACGACGCCCCAGCATTGTAACCTTGATCAGTTTACAAAAGATCCGAGCCAAGGCCAGGCGCATGCTAAAGGAGGCTAGACGGACGTCGTGGAGACAGTATGTCTCCTCGATTAACTCTGGGACCCCCTTAGCATGGGTGTGAGACAAGGTGCGTAAGATTGCTGGAAAGAGCACATCCATATCACAAACTGCTCTGAAGATAGATGGCATAATCATCACAGACAAAAAAGATATTGCTAATGAGCTAGCTAAATCCATGGCAGAGATCTCCTCTGGAGCATCTTACACTGCTCGATTCTCCACCCTTCGTGCTGAACAGGAACAACACCAGTGTCGTTCTTCAGTAGGACTGCAGCAGAACTTCCATACAATTTGCCATTTTTGCGCAAGGAGATGGACTCTGCTTTGCAGCTCTGCCGTAAGATTGCCCCAGGAAGTGACGATATTCCATATCAAATGATATCTCACTTACCGGAGAGCTCCCAGAAGTTCCTGTTGGACCTATTCAATAGGATCTATAGGGAGGGCACAGTGCCATCCACATGGAAAGAGGCTATAATCATTCCTGTTCCTAAACCTGGCAAAGATGCTTCCGCACCAGGAAATACAGACCATTTCTCTCACCAGCTGCATCTGCAAGCTGATGGAGAAAATGGTCAACTTCAGGTTGACATGGCTGATAGAAAAAGAAAACATGTTGACCCCATATCAATATGGCTTTAGAAAATTGAGATCGACCACAGATGCACTTGTGAGGATGGAAACTGCTATACAGAATTCCTTCGCACAGCGACGTCACATGTTGGCAGTCTTCTTTGACCTTGAAAAGGCTTACGATACAACTTGGAAGCATGGCATACTCATGAAGCTGTATGACATTGGTTTAAGAGGAGCATTACCTACCTTCATATAAAGCTTCCTTGCTAACAGGAAATTTAGAGTTCGGGTGGGAAACAGTTTCTCTAACCTGGAAGACCAGCTGGAAGGGGTCCCACAAGGGAGTGTCTTAAGTGTGACCCTGTTTGCCATTGCTATAAAGGTTGTTCTAAGTTCTGTCTCATGTAATCTGTATGTGGATGACTTTACACTGTACTGCTCAGGAGGAAGCTTACAGGATGTGCAAGGACACATGCAGGCTGCAATAAATCAGGTTGTACAGTGGACAACATATCATGGGTTCAAATTTTCCCAAGCAAGACAATGGCTATACATTTCCACAACGAGGAAAATTCCATCCTTCCCTCTATTTAGGAGCAAACCCACTGCAATTTGTCCAAGAGGTGAAGTACTTGGGTCTAATTTTTGACTCAAGGCTTACATGGGTGCCTCACATCAAACAGTTGAAATAAAGGCTACAAAAGCACTTAGTATTTTGCGGGTTCTTTCACATCTATCTTGGGGTGCAGACCACACAACACTACTACGGCTTTACCGAGCGCTTATTCGTAGTAAGCTTGATTATGGATGTGAAGCTTATTCATCTGCAACTCCCACTGTTCTACGGATGTTAGACTCGGTTCATAATGAAGCTCTCAGAATCTGTACTGGGGCTTTCAGGTCTTCACCTGTGGAGTCCCTGTATGCTGAGAGTGGAGAACCACCTCTTTCATTACACCGAGAATACATGAACCTGATTTACTACACGAGACTACAAAGGATTCCAGGATCTCCTACATCCAGATTGGTTTTCAACCCCCTGAAGATAGCCGATCCTATGGTAGGAGAATGAGGAATCTTGTGGAAGATCTTAATTTGAGTCTCACTAAGGTTCTGGCTGTTGGAATTCCCAATTTCCGCCTGGACTAATCAAGTTGAGCTGGATTTAGTCGGAATTGGGAAAGGGAGAGATCCGAAGCAGAAGTCCTAGAGAAATTTCTTCAGCACATTTCTAAATACCGGGATCAGATGCAATTTATACAGATGGTTCGAAATCTGAAAATGGCGTGGGTTTTTGCAGCAGTGAGCAAGGAAGATTGCATCTGGCAGTCTTTCTCTAGCAGCCTCGATCTTCACTGCAGAGTTACATGCCTCCTTACAGCAGTTAAGATGACTAAGATCTTACGAACCATTCTGTTGTGATATATTGTGACTCTCGTAGTGCCTTACAAGCAATCAAGAGCTTAAACTCATCACATCCATTAGTGAGGGAGGTTCAAGATTGGCTTGCACTGATGTCAACACGTAAAAAGATAACTCTATGTTGGGTGCCAGCGCATGTTGGTATCAGTGGGAATGAGCGAGCTGATCAGAAGGCAAAGGCAGCTGCCGCTCAGCCTTGTGATGCTCGTTTTCCTCTCCACACACCGACCTGAAACCCAGCATCAGAAGTTGTCTTCATGATAAATGGAGGGAACAATGGAGGCATACCTCCAGAAACAAACTGCGAGACATTAGAGATGACCTTGGCAGTTGGGCGACTAGCATCCATCCCAACCGAAAAGTGGAAGTTGTATTAACAAGAATAAGAATTGGGCACACAAGACTGACTCATGGGCCAATGATGGCTAAAAATGAAGCACTTTGTGAAGGATGCCAAGAGCCATTAACGATCGCACATGTAGTGGAAAGATGTGCAACATTCTCAGACCAAAGACGTATGTACTTGTCTCCCCCATATACACTGAAAAATGTATTGGGGGAGGATTGTGACATAGAGGGTCTTATTAGTTTCCTTAAGGAGACTAATATTTTCAATAAAATTTAATTATGCATAATGTTTATGCAATAATTTTATGCACTTAGAGCATAATATTTATGCTTTGATTTTTAATCTGTTTATTATTATTTGTATAATATTTATTGATAGATTTTTAAAGTTTTAAACATTTTAATATTTCTAGTTAACAAGGTATTCGCCGCTAATGACCTTAGCTGTTGATGCGGCAGATAATTTTAAATAATCAATCAATCTAACCTGGAAGACCAGCTGGAAGGGGTCCCACAAGGGAGTGTCTTAAGTGTGACCCTGTTTGCCATTGCTATAAAGGTTGTTCCAAGTTCTGTCTCATGTAATCTGTATGTGGATGACTTTACACTGTACTGCTCAGGAGGAAGCTTACAGGATGTGAAAAGACACATGGAGGCTGCAATAAATCAGGTTGTACAGTGGGCAACATATCATGGGTTCAAATTTTCTCCAAGCAAGACCATGGCTATACATTTCCACAAACGAGGAAAATTCCACCCTTCCCTCTATTAAGAAGCAAACTCACTGCAATTTGTCCAAGAGGTGAAGTACTTGGGTCTAATTTTTGACTCAAGACTTACATGGGTGCCTCACATCAAACAGTTAAAAGTGAAGGCTACAAAAGCGCTTAGTATTTTGCGGGTTCTTTCACATTTATCTTGGGGTGCAGACTGCACAACGCTTCTACGGCTTTACCGAGCGCTTATTCGTAGTAAGCTTGATTATGGCTGTGAGGTGTATTCTTCTGCAACTCCCACTGTTCTCCGGATGTTGGACTCGGTTCATAATGAAGCTCTCAGAATCTGTACTGGGGCTTTCAGGTCTTCACATGTAGAATCCCTGTATGCTGAGAGTGGAGAACCACCTCTTTCATTACACCGGGACTACATGAACCTGATTTACTACACAAGACTACAAGGATTCCGGATCTCCTACATCCAGATTGGTTTTCACCCCCTTGAGGATAGCCGATCCTATGGTAGGAGAAAGAGGAATCTTGTGGAAGATCTTAATTTGAGTCTCACTAAGGTTCTGGCTGTTGGAATTCCCAATTCCCCCTTGGACTAATCAAGTCGAGCTGGATTTGGTCGAATTGGGAAGGGGAGAATCAGAAGCAGAAGTCAAAGAGAAATTTCTTCAGCATATTTCTAGTACCAAGGATCAGAGGCAATATATACAGATGGTTCGAAATCTGAAATGGTGTGGGCTTTGCAGCAATGAGCAGAAGAAGACTGCTCTGGCCTTCTCTAGCAGCCCCATCTTTA
>NW_023660762.1:5000-20000 GCF_015228065.2 Penaeus monodon
CTTCAACCTGAAGATGGGGAAACCAGGGGGTTTTGAAAATGTAGTCTCATTTTCAAAAACATTTTTGTTTGGGGTTTTTTCTTCCACACCCCCTATATATATATATATTATATATATATTAAAATATAAAATATATATATATATATATAATGTATATTATATATATATATATATTTATACATATCACCACACTACATATGTTATATATATATGTTATCAAACCTCTCTCTTCTCTGTCTCGTCTCTTCTTCTCTCTCTCTCCTCTCTCTTCCCCTTTTCCTTCTCCCCTCTCTCTCTCTTTCTCTCTCTCTCCTTCTCTCTCTTTTCTCTTTTCTCTCTCTCTCTCTTATATAAAATTTTTAAAATATATATTTTAAAATATATATTAATTTATATATATAGGGATAGTATATTTTTTAAATACACAAAATTTTACATACTCATAAGTTTTATACATATATATCTACAAACACACACACAAACCACCAACACACACACACACCACACACACACACACACTCACACACATATCACACACACCACACACACACACACACACACTCAACACACACATATATATATCTTAATATATATTTAAAATTATAATATAATATTATATAATATATTATTATATATATTTGCACGCCAGTGGGGCTTTGTCTCTGTGCGAAAAATTTTAACTGAAAAAGGGGTACCTGGGGTGTTTAACATAAGGAATGGGGAAAACATGACGCAGCTGGTGTGAGCGGAGGAGCAAGGCAAACCAAAACGCAGTTGGGTGCTGCTCCCGTGAAAACCTCGTGTGTGCCCCCTTGTGACGAGATAACCTGGTGTTGCCCTGTTATAAGCTGTATTGTGTTGTGTGACATCTGTTTTCCCCCCCCTGTTTGTCCTATAGAAAATGTAGGGGGGAAATAACTTTTAAATAAAGGAAGACGTCATTTTGTTTTTTACTTCGTCCCCTGCCTCCCCCACTTGGTTTTTTTCCCTCCGTGTTCTGGCCTGTGGTGTTCGTGCCTTTTGGGAGCTGTTCGTTTCCCGCCCCTGTGGATAACACGCCGTCTGCCTACCTCCCTTTGTTTTGGGGGGCAAGAGACGAGCACCGGCGAAACAATGGTGTCGGGAGTGGATTTGTTTTTTTTCGTGAGAGCGCCGATTTACATGGGTCCAAAGATGGGGGCAGCCATGGGAAGGGGGCTATGACGGGAAAGGCACGGTGGGTAAAGCCGGGCCAATGGACCTGTCATGCCATGCTGGCCGGTTGGGGGGAAAAATGGCCAAAAGCGAAGAGCGGCACAGAGGGCACCGAGCGGCGCACCATCTCGTCAAATTGCGGCAAAAAGGAAAGGGGAACAGTTTCCCAACTTTTTTGAGGTGCTACAAGCAATCTTGCTCTGTGAAGAGGGAAAAACTGAACAGTACCCGACGGCCTAAACACGTGAAGGGGAAACTGATGGAGGGGGTGGCCCTTAAAGGGCGGGGTTCGGGGCCTGAGGGAGGAAGTAAGGCGGAAAGGGGGCGTCACGGGGTTTAAAACGTTGAAACAAGAAGGCAGACGGGGTTCTGGCCCAAAAATCCCAGAGTGTCAGATTTCGGGGGTCTCCCCGGGGGTCTGTGGCGGGAAAACCCCCGGGCCTCGCAGCGTCGGTCGCAGCCATGGTCCTGCAGAAGGCTGGGGCCCCCTCGGAACCGCCCCCTTGGGTTAGGGGGCTGCAAACTCGGACCCGGTCAACCCGCCTCGTTCCTCCCCCCCCCCCTTTCCTCCCCCCCGGGTTGTTAGTTCAGGGGCACGCTTCTCCACCCTGCAGCCCCTGGGCCTCCAGACATTCTGTGAGGCGTGAGCCAGCTAGTACGAGGGGAAAGGTGGCCTGGGAGCATATTTTTGCCCAATTTGAAATCGGCATCGCCCGGGGCTGGAGCCAGGAAGAGAAGGCCCTCAGCTGGAAAACAGCGCAAAAGGGGCCCCCGCGGGGGAAAGGGTTGGGGCTTTTCCGGGCACCCCAAACAGGCCTCTTACACCAGCGTGGCAAGGCTTTAAAAGCCGTTTCGGGCACCACCCCCGGGCCCAGGTAAAATCGGCCCATTTAAAAACGGACTCGTGAGCAGGCGACCTGTCCCGCTGCGCGGGATGTGGGGGCGCTGGAAAGGGGGTCGTACCCTCGGCTGCGGAAGAGATGTCGTGGTCCTGGCCCGTGATTTCTTTTTGCGTTTTACGGGACACACTGAAAATTATGTAAAGAAAGAAACCCCCGGGGACCTGCAGGGGGCGCTGGCGAGGGCGAGGGAGTTCGAGGCCTTCCAAAGGCAACCATGGCCTAAGGCCAGCTGCTCAGCCCCGCCGTGACCTCCGGGGCCGGGAAGGCTAAGTGGAGAAGATACATTGGGGAAGGTGACCCCGAGCATTTTCCAAGGCTTGTTTTGGGGCTGGGGTGGGGAAGGGACAGCTAGTCGTGTCGGAGGAGCGGAAAATACGTCCTCTAAACCGGAGTTCGTGCCTTACGCAGTGCTGCAAGGCTGTGGAAAAGAAATGGTCCCCACCGAGTGCATGTCCAAAAGGCTAAGGAATGGTACGGGGAAAACTCGGACAGGCGGGAGGGGAGGCCGAAACCCGCCGCCCGGGTTCCCGGGCCCCGATTTTGGGGTAAGCTGCCATGACCAGCACGATGCAGGTGGGGGGCTAAATAATGGAACCCATGCCGCCTGACATGGCCTGGGCTGAGAAGCCCTATGCGCCTGAATGTTGGTCATTTGCCTTCCAGACCACCCCAGAGACTGTGTGGTTTCCCCAGGGGGCTTTTGTGTGCACTAAAGGGGGCCTGGGGGCTCGTATTGCGTGGGCAGCAGGGTGCAGCGGCTCCCGGGGTGTATGTGGCCGATCTGGACAGCATGCTTGCGGGGCCTTGACTACCTGACGAAAGGTAGGGGGTTGTCCGACCTTGGATGGAACCTGGTGGGGGTGCACGGTGAAATGTCTCTTGTTTTCCGGGGTTGGCTGTGCAGAGGTAGTTACGGGTAGCGACTGCAAACCCTTTCCCCCAGGAGAAGTATAGAATCCGTTTTTCGACTGTAAATTATGCGTGGAGTAAAAGGGCCCCCGGGAGCCCATCCAAACCGCAGCTGCTGATGGCGTAGCGGTTGGGCGGAGCCTTTTTGGACCCGGGGGGTTAGTTACAGTGTTGGGACTAACTTCTCTAATAAGGACCGAAGGTGCCAGCGGGGGCAAGCTGGGCCTTTGAGGAAGTGGAGCGTCCGAAAGTCGTCGGGGGGCGAGGAGTTGGTTGGTGTGGGGGCCGTTGCCTACTTCCTCAGGACTTGGCGACCGGGTGGGCGTTACCATGGCCAGGAGTACTCCTGGGGGCCCTGGTGAAAAAGAAGATGACGTTGCCCCAGTGCGGGGATGAGGACGTGGCAGACGCTGACCGAAATGGGACGAGCATTTGGGTGGTGGGGCGTTGCAACAGACGTCAAAGGTACCATGAGCCAGGTCTTGGGGGAGAGATACCCCCTGGGGGCCACTGCCAATCTACCCTCGCCCCCACCTCCTGCGAGCGACCCCACGAGAGCGAAGAAAACCGTCTGTGAAAGATTTTTGGGGTTTTTGAAAAACCGATTTTCAATTAGGTTACTTTTGTTTTTAAAAAAATTTTGTTTGTTCCTAGGGCTATTTTTTTTAAATTTTTTTGTAGTTTGTTTTAGGGTTTTGGTATGTCAAGCAGACGGGGGGGGGGGCGTCTCTTGATAGGGGGGATAGTGCTACGCCAGGGGTCTTTGTCCTGTGCGAAAAATTTTGTTAAAATGAAAGGGGTGACGCAGTTTTTTGCTGCTCTTTGAAAAACCTCTGTTGCCCCTTTTTGACCTGAATAAACTGGTGTTGCCCTGTTATAAGCTGTATTGTGCTGTGTGACATGCTGGTTTCCCCCCCCTTTTTGGGGGCCTATAAAAAGTGTACGGGTAAATAACTTGTTAATAAAGGAAGACGTCATTTTTGTTTTACTTCGTGCCCTGCCTCGCCACTTGGCTTTTTTCTCCTGGTGTTCGGGGCCCCTTGGAGCTTTTTGTGTTTACGACCCTTGGATAAACGCCCTTGCCTAGCCTGCCTTTGTTGGGGCAGAGAGACGAGGGGACCCCCGTAACAATATATAATATATTATATATTTTATATTTTATATATATATATTTTTATATATCATTTCATTTTTATATACATTTCATTTATATGTATAATCATACATAAATATATATAATATATATAATTTTATAATAATGAAATTATATATATATATTTATATATATATATTATTAATATAATATATATCTATATAATATATTTCCACTTGTGTTCCCGTCCACCCCACACACAACACACACCCCCACACACACACACACACACCCACCCAACACACACACCACAACACAAACATACACACACACCCACACACAATAAATATTTTATATATATATATTATATATATATATATATGTATATATATAGTATAATATATGTTTTTTTAAAATATATATTATAATTTTATATATATTATTATATGTATATATAATTATATATATATATATTATATATAATTATTATAATTATATTAATATATAAATATATATGCACATCATATGCCACCGCACACACACCGCACCACACACCACACAACACCCACAACCAACAAACACACACACACCACATGCCACACACATACACCAAAATCACACACAAAAACCCCAACACAGAGGTGTCTTCGTGTATCTGTGTGTGAGTGCGGGTGTATGCGTGTGCGTGTGTGTTTTGTGTGTTATGTGATAAAATTAACTCGGGCGTTTTTGAAAATGTATCATCCACATATTCGGAAAGATTTAAGAGTAATGCTAATTCGATAATACAAACAAAGCCAGGCAGGGAGCTTGGCAGGTAAAAGCACAGTGGCGGTTTCCGAAGGGCGCTGGGTTAAGCGGTGTGTTCGAAAAAGGGCCCCTGTTGTCTTTCTTTGTCTGTGTTTGGGTGAATCTTTTGCTGACTTTTTTTTTTTTAGTCTTTCTGTTATCCCTTCACCTTTCTCTCTTCCTTCTTCCCTCTCTCTCTTCTCGCCCTTTTCTTTTCGTCTTTTTTTCTGTTTGTCTCTCTCTCTCTCTCCGCTCTCTCTCTGTCTCTTCTTCTCTTCTTGTACTATTTCCCCTCTCTTTATACGTTCTCCCCTTTTACCCTCCCCTCTCTTTTCTCCCTCTCAAAATAATTCTCTAAAAGTTTTTTTTTGTCTGTTTTAAAATTTTCCGCCTCTCTGTCTCTGTCTCTGTCTCCTTTCTCTTTCTCTGTCTCTCTCACGCACTCATCCCACTGTCGTCGATCTTTTGTCTGCTTCTGTCTGTCTTCTTTTTCTCTTTCCATTTCTTTCACATTTTCCATCCAAATCGAAGTTGCAGGGTCACTCGCTTTTGCTTTGTGTTCGTCTTTCAAAAGATTTTACGGTTTTTATGCTATATAATGGTTTTTTGGCTAGAAAGTTATTTCGATTAAAGGAACTTACCCACACACCAAACATTCCCCCCCGCGAAATGCATGCTCTACGCACACAAATCCCTCACTCAATACACATTCTCTCCACATCTTTTAAACCCTGTGCATGCGAGGAGAGAAGAGAGGAGAGAGAGGAAGGAGAAAGAGAGAGAGAGAGAGGAGAGAGAGAGAGAGAGAAGAGAGGAGAGAGAGAGAAGAGAGAAACGGCAAGAGAAGAGAGAGGCAGAAAGAAAGTAAACAGAAGGGGGGAAAAAAAGAAAAAAAAGAGAATAATAGATTGAAGACGAGTAGATAGATAATATAGATGAGAGAGAGACGCCCAAAATTTACAAAAAGTGAGAGACATGTAGATAAGGGTCGCCGGGAGACATATAAGATATAAATAGATAGGTAGACAAAAAAATGCTTACATAACCCATGTCTTTGTGGTTCATAAACAAACTCTAAACCAAGGTCTTTTTTTAAACTATGTAGTACCCCTTTGGCTTCGTGATTGAAGCCTCTCTGTTTCCATTTTTGAAGTTATAATTTAAACTTCCCTTTTGGGAAAAAAAACAGGTCTATTGTTTTTAAAAAAACCACAGCTCAAAAACTATCCACAAAGGCTTGAACGAACAATAGCGGTTGCTGGGTGTCTCGGTCGGGGGGGTGTCGTGTGTCTGTGTGCGCTTAGTTCGATTTTCTGCACAATTTTTTTTTCTGTACACCTACACAACTATATATGTATTAATATATATATAATATATATATATATAATATATAATATAATTAAAATACTATATATATATTATTATAATTATATATATATATATATATTATATATTATATTAATTATATATATATATATTATTTTATATATATTATACCACACACACAATATTAACATGAAAGCATATATATATATATTATTATATAATATATATTATATTTATTTATATATTATTATATATATAAAAATATATATAATAAATATTACACACACACACAACCCCCCCACCCCAAAACACACACACCCAACACACACACACACCACTTAAAATGTATATAAGCAAAAATATATATATATATATATATATTATATATAATAAATATATAAAAATATAATTATATAATATATATATAATATTATATATATAATGTTATATGAAAGATAGAATAATGTAATGCCGCATTGATATCGATAAAAAACAACCCTCCCTCTGACCAGGACTCGAACCAGGGCACTCCGGGGAGAAACCGGGGCCGTGCTAAACAACCTGCCCAGCCCCTTAAAAGGTGGCAAAATAGGGTCTCCTGGGTCCTAACATTTCCCACTACTCAACTTGGTAATGATAGCGAAGTTTTTTTGCACCCCCCGTGGGACTCGGGGCAATTGATTTAGTAATTGAAATCCTAATCAATGTCTAAGGTATATTTTTGAAAGATAGAAAATGTGGCCCATAAACAAATTTCCCCCGATATATCTACATATATTATATAATATAATATATATTTTATATAATATATATATATATTAATTATATATTATATACATAACACACCAAACCTTCACACACACACTACCACCACACATACACCACACACCCACACACACACACACACACACACACACACACAACACACACCACCACCCAAAACCATATATTATAATATATATATATATATATACATATTATATATATATATATTAAAATAATATTACATCATATATATATTAATATATTATATATTATATTATAATATATATATATATGTATATATTAATTATATATATAATGTATAATATATATATAATTATATATATATATATATATATATATATAAAATTTTTATGTGTGTGTGTGTGGTTGGTGTGTGGTGTGTGTGTGTGTGTGGTGTGGTGTGTGCGTGTGTGTGTGTTAGTATGTGTTGTGTTAATATATTTATATATATATAATTATCATATATATATATATATTATTATAAATATTATATATATTAACTACATAATATTATATATTTTATATTAATTTTATATATAAATATATTATATATATATATATAATTATATTTGTATATATATACATTTATATAAATTATATATTATATATATTTATAATATATATATAAATATATTAAATATATATTATTGTGTGTGGGGTGTGGTGTGTGGTTGTGTGTGTGTGGTGGTGTGTTGGGGTGGGGTGTGTTGTGTGGTGGTGTGCGTGTGTGTGTTTATATGTATTGTGTTATATTATATATATATATATATATATATATATATAATTAATAGTAATATCAAATTTATATATATATAATATAATATTATATAATATATATTTTTTATATAATATTATTGATGTATATATACATATATACATATAATATATACATATAATATATATATATTATAATATATATATATATATTTATATTATTTATTATATTATATTGCAGTTGTGTGTGTTTTATATTATAATATTTTATATATATTATTATATATATATATAGCTGTAGGTGTAAAATATATAATATTATATTTATATATATAATAAATATATATATATAAATATATATATAAAAATTTATTAAATATATTAAAATTTAAATATATATTATAATATTAATATTATAATATATATTTATTTTTACATATTATTTACATATATTATATATAATTATATTATTATATATATTATATATTTTATATTAAATAATATGCTGTATTTTAAATATATTTTATATATTTTTATTACTTATTCTATTATAAAATTTTATATATTTTATATATTGTTTATACTGCATGCATATCTTTGTGGTGTGTTTTATATAATATTTTAATATTATATTTTATATATTATATATTTTATTATATATATATATTATATATTATTTATCTATCTTCTATTATCTTCTATCATCATCTATCTTCTATATATATACATATATAATAATAATATATATTTTAAATTTTTATTATAAAATTATATACTATTATATATATATATATATTATATATTAATTTAATATAATTATATATATTTTATATATATATTATATATATATTATAATGTATTATATAAAACATTATATATATTATTTATTATTTTTAATTATTAATGATAATAATATAATGTAGATAAAAATAATAAATTTCATATTTAAATTTAATTTATATATTATCCCTTATATATATATTATTATTAATTTTATTATATATATAAACCCACACTTTATATGCATGCTGTATATATACATTAATATAATATAATATATAATTAATATATATTATTTTATATATTTTAATATATATATATATTATATTATAATAAATTAAATTATAATAATATAATTATAATTTTATATATATTTTTGTAATAAATTAAAAAAAAAATTTATATTTATATAATTTTATTTATATATATAATTATATTTTATATATATTTTACACTCATGCTATTATATATATATTATATATATTATATATAATATATATATTACCACACACATACATGCATATATTATATATATATTTTTAATAATATTATATAATATAATATTTTAATATATATATTATTTTTATTTATATATTTAAAATGTATTTTTTAAATATACATCCATATATATATTATGAACAATTATAAATATATATCTATATATATATATTATTATATATTTTATATTACATATTATATTATATTATTATTATAATTATTTTATATAAAACCCACACATCATATCACCCACACCCCCACACACACACACACACACCACACCCCAAACACACACCCCCCACACACCAACACACACACACACACACACATATATATATTATATATAAAATAAAATATATATATATATATATATATATATTTTAACTTTAAATTATATAATAGTATATAAAACTATATTATATATAAAATTTTATAATTATATATTTATATTTTAATATATATTATTTTATATATAAAAATTTATGTTGTTTTTTAATAATTTTAAAAATTAATTTTAAAATTTTTATATATATATTATTAATATAAATATATATATATATATATACACACACACAAAACTTACACCACAACCCACACACACACAACAAACAACACAACACACACCCCACACACACACACACACACAAAACATAATTATATAATATAAATATTTTAATATATATATATATATATATATATATATTATACTTATATATATAATATGTATATTATCATATATATAATTATATATAATATATATATATTATATTTTTATATGTTGTATATATATATATTATATTATATATAATATATGTTTTATATCATTTATTATATATATATAATGTGTGGTGTGTGGGTGTGTGTGTGTTGTGTGTGTGTGTGTGTGGGTGTGGTGTGGGGTTTTGGTGTGTATGTTGTGTGTGTATTGTGTGTGTGAATGTGTGTGTGTGTTTAGTTTTAATATATATTATAATATATTATATTTTTTTATATATTATATATTATATATATATTATAAATTTTATATATCGTGGCAATTGATTATTGCCACATTATTCTATCTTTCTAAATATCCTTATCATTTTTTTAGGATTTAAATTACTAAATCAATTGCCACCGGTCCCCCGGGGGAGTGGGCATAAAACTTCGCTACATTCTCAAGTATAGTAGATGGAAATGTCTAGGAGCCTGAGATCCTATTTGCACACTCCTTTAATGGGTCATGTGGCTGGTTGGTTTACACGGGCCTCCGGTTTCATACCCGGTGCCTAGGTTCGAGTCCGGTCAGAGGGGTTTTTGTTTTTTTTATCGATATCAATGCGGCTTTACATTATTCTATCTTTCTATTCATATATAATATAATATAATATATATATATATATATATATATATATATTCATATTATATATTTATATATAATATATATATTTTAATTTTGTCTTTTATACTAATATATGTGTGTTGTGTGTGTTGTGTTTGTGTGTGTGTGTTTGTGTGTGTGTGTGTGTGTGTGTGTATATTTTATTATATTATATAATTTTATATTATATATATTACATATTATATAATATATATATATATATAAAATATATATTATATATATAGCATTCATGTTAATATTGTTGTGTTGTATATATAAAATTATACTATAATTAAAAATATATATTATATATATATATATATATATAATATATATATTATATATATAATATATATTTTATATGTATATATTATTTTATAAAATTATATATATATATATATTATATATATTTATATTACATATATTTGTGTGTATGTTACGAAAAAAATATGTGCAAAAAAATCGAACAAAGCGCACCGACACAGAACCCGCCCCGCCCCGGCCCCCAACACCTGCTATTTTTCTTTCGCCTTTGTGGGGATACTTTTGATCTGGGGATCTTTAACAATAGACCTGCATTTTTTTCCAAAAAGGAATTTTAAATTTCTCATTTCAAAAGGGGAAACAGAGAGGCTTCAATCACGAACCCAAAGGGGTACTACATATTTTAAAAAAAGACTCTCGGGGTTGAGAGTTTTTTTTTATGAACCAAAAAGACGGTTCATGTTAAGATTTTTCTGTCTACCTACTATTTTTCTCTATATTCTCCTGGCGACCTCTTTATCTACATTCTCTCATTTTAGAAAATTTGGGGCGCCCCTCTCTCTCTATCTATCTATCTATCACTATCTCTTTCTAAATCTACTATCTCTCCTTTTCTCTTTTTTTCTCTCCCCCTTCTTTTCTATTTTTCTTTCTGCCTCTCCTCTCTCTTCCGTCTCTCTCTCTCTCTCCTCTCTCTCTCTCTCTCTCTCTCTCTCTCTCTCTCTCCTCTCTCTCTCTCTCTCTCTCTGCATGCCAGGGTTAAAAATGTGTGGAGAAGTGTATGTGATGAGTCGGTTTTTGTGGTGCGTAAAGCTCATTTCGCGTGTGGGAAGCTTGTTGTGGGGGTATATGTCTCCTTCTAACTCGAAAATATACTTCTACCCAAACAAACCTTATATCGCATAGATATCCTTAAAATCATGAAGACGAACAAAAAGAAAATACGATGATCCACTGCAACTTCTTTTTTTTGGATGACCCAAAATGTGAAAGAAATGGAACAGAGGAAAAGACAGACAGACAGACAGACAAGAAGTCGCAGACAGATAGACTGAGTGCGTGAGAGAACAGAGAAAGAAAAGAGGGACAGAGACAGAACAGAGAGGCAGAGAGATATACAAAAAACAAAAAAAAACGTAGAAAATTATTTTGAGAGGAGAGAAGAGAGAGGAGGGGAAAAAGGGGGAAACGTGATAAAGAGAGAAATTAGATACATAGTAGAGAGAGAGAGGACGGGAGAGCGAGAGTAGAAAAGAAAACAAACAGAAAAAAAGACCGATAAAAAAAAGGGGGGCGAGAAGAAAGAGGGAAGAAGGAAGAAAAAAAAGCAAAGAGGATAAAAATAAAGCTAACAAAAAGTCATGCAAACAGTTCCACAAACACAGACAAAAAAGACACCAGGGGCTCATTCAACACACTCCTTAACCCCGCGCCTTCAGTGATATCGCCATGCTGCTGTTACCGCCAACTACCTTCCCTGCTTGTGTGTATTATCGAATTTAGCTTTACTCCCCTAAATCTTTTCCGAAAATGTGGGGTGTATAATTTTTTGAAAAGACCGAGTTAAATTTATCACATACACACCTCACACACACGCCACCATACCCCACACTCAAACCCCAGATACACAGACAGAACAACTCTGTGATGTGGTTTGTGTTGAGTGGGTTTTTATGTTGTGTGCATGTGTTGTGTGTGTGTGTGTGTGTGTGTGGTGTGGGGTGTGTGTGTGTGTTGTTGTGGTGGGGTGGTGGTGTTGTGTGTGTGTGTGTGTGGTGGTGTGGTGTGGCTGTTGCATATAGATGTGCATATATATATATATAAAATTATATATAAAATATATATTTATATTTATATGTATATATATTATAAATATATACATATTTTATATATTCCATATAATTATATATATTTATATATTCTATATATATACAATAATATATATATATTAATTTTAAATATATATTTTATGTGTTGTGGTGTGGTTTTTGTGTATTGTGGTGGTGTGGTTGTGGTGTGTGTGTGTGTGTGTGGTTGGTTTGTGTGTTGGGTGTGTGTGTGGTGTGTGTGTGTGTACAGATACACACACGTGTGAATATATATATATATATATATTTTATATATATATATATATATAATATATATATATTATAATATATATTCTATATATATATATATATATTTTATAATTTTTATATTGTAGTTATTCATATAAATGAAAATTTTATATATAAATAATATGTAATATATATAATAATATTTTTATATATAATAATATATATATATAATTATTGTTACGCCGGGCCCCTCGTCTCTCTGCCCCCAAACCAAGGGGGCTAGGGAACGGCGTGTTACCACAGGTCGTGACCTGAACAGCTCCAAGAGGGACCCAACCCAGGAGAGGAAAAGCCAAGGGGGAGGCAGGGCACGAAGTAAACACAAATGACAGTCTTTTCCTTTTTTTACCAAGTTATTTTCCCGTCCTTTTCATGGGACCTACAGGGGGAAAACCCGCTTCCCCGCACAAAACACTTTAACAGGGCAACACCGGTTTTCTCAGGGCACAAGGGGACACACAGGTCTTCACAAAAGCAGAACCACTGCGTCACCTTTTTATGTTAAAACATGTTTCGCACGAGACAAAAACCCCCCGGCGTAGCACTATCCCCCCCTATCAGCAAACCCGTCTGCTCTGACTACCTAAACCTGAAACAAACTACAAAAATTTTTAAAAAAAATTGTCCCGGAAAAAACAAAATTCTTTCAAAAAAAAGTAACCGTAAATTTAAAATCGGTTTTCAGAAACCCAAAAAACTTTCATCCAGCACGGCTTTTTTTGCCTTTGCTGGGGTCGCTCTGCAGAGGGGGTTTGGGGGACGGTAGATTGGCAGGGCACCCCGAGGGGGATCTTCTGCCCCAAGACCTCTCTGGTCACCTTGACGCTGTTGCATCGCCCTCACCATCCAAAGCCTCCTCATTTCGGGCGCGTCTCCCGTCCTATCGGGCTACTGGGGCTAACGTCTCTTCTTTTTCACCCTGGGCCCCCGGATGCTTCCCGGGCCCATGGTAACGCCCAGCCGGGGCGCCAAGTCCTCGAGGAAATCGGCAACGGCCCCACACCAACCAACTCCTCGCTCCCCGACGACTCTTCTGGACCTCCCCTTCCTCCAAGTGCCCCCTTTTTCACCGCTGGGCCCCTTTGGTCCTTATTAAGAAGTTTTGCTACCCAAAACTGTAACTAAACCCCCCCCCCTGGTCCAAAAAAGGGCCCCCCCAACCGTACGCCATCACCCTCGGTTTTGGATGGGTCCACGAGGCCCTCTCTCCCCGCATCACTCTTGCAGTCGACACCGGTTCTTACTCTCTCCTGGGGGAAAGGGGCAGTCGCTCACCGTAAATACCTCTGCACACCAACCTCTGAAGCAAAACACATCTTCACCGGCACCCCCACCGGGTTTCCCTCCAAGGTCGACACACGCCTTCTCGCGTCAGGTAGTCAAGGGCCCCCAAGCAGTGCTCGTCCAGATCGGCCCATACACCGGGCCGCTGCACCGTGCTGCCCCCGCCAATAAAGAGCCCCCTGGCCCTTGACTGCACCAATGCCCCCCGGGCACCACACAGTCTCTGTGGTGGTCGGGGAAGTCGCAAATGACCAAAATATCGCTGCCTAGGGGCTTTTTCAGCCCCGTTCCCTGTCAGGGGGCATGGCTTCCCTTATTGAGCCCTCCACCTGCATCGTGCTGGTTCATGGGACTTCCCAAGTCGGGGGCCGGGGAAACCGAGGACGCTGGTTTCGGCCTCCCCCTCCACCTTCCGGGTTTTTTCCGCCTTACCACTTCCTTAGCCCTTTGGACATGCCTCGGATGGTGACCATACTTCCACAGTCCTTGCAGCACTGCTGTAAGGGACAGAATCCGTCCGTTGAGAGGACGTATTCTCCGCTCCCTCCACACCCACTATGTCTGTGCCCTTCCTCACCCAGCCCCAAAACAAGCTTGGAAAAAGCTCGGGTTTTACCTTCCTCAATGCTTTTCTCCCTTTAGCCCTTTCCCGGCCCCGGAGTCCGGCGGGGCTGAGCAGCTGGCCTTAGCCCCTGGTTGCCTTCAGGAAGGCCTGAAATCCATCGCCCTCGCCAGCGCCACCTGCGGGCCCCAGGGGGGCTTGCTTACATAATTTGCAGCTGCTGGGCCTGTAAAGCGTCAAAAAAGAAAACACGGGCCCGGACCACGATCATCTCTTCCGCCCCAGGGTACGACCTCCCTTTCCAGCCCTCCCCATCCTGCGCCAGCTGGGACGTGCTCGCCATGCTCACGAGTCCCCTTCTTCAAATGGGCCCCCATATACCTCGCCCCGGTGGTGGTGCCCAAAAGGCGTTTCAAAAACCT